>NW_010524973.1:2326-6719 GCF_000687285.1 Phaethon lepturus | reverse complement strand
TTTCCCTAGAAGACTGGTGGGTGTGCAAGCTACAGTCACCAAGCCTTTCGGCTCCATGACTGGAAGAGGAAACCTTCCCTCGTATCATCCCCAGGTCCTTGAACTTTTTAATAAACATTTAGGCGTGGCTGATACTGCTGAATCAGGACAATCTCCCGAGGTTCTGTACAGTCCTACTTTCTAGTAGTTGCTCAGTGAGCTAAGATTTGTGATGAACTAAAGGTATCATCGGTGTGAATGGCTGTAGTTCTGTTGAAGCTTTGGCTTTGCAGCAAGTGAGAATTTCATTTGTAATCACGTAGAATGTTTTAGCAACATGCTTTGTAGAAGCTTTTCCACCAGGGAAAAAAATAAGCCATATGGCAAAAGATGCACAGGTAGGCAAGCCTAGGAATGCCTTGAATTTTTAGACCCACAATACGCTGGACTGCAAATGTTGCACGACACGAAAGACTGAAGTAAGTTTGCAATGCTGGGAAGTCATAAGACATAGGAGAAAATAAAACTTTGTCATCACCCTTCCTGCCTTTGACTCTCTGTTTTTTTGGTTTTTGTTTTTCCAGCTGTGATGCTAAGCATCCTCAGCATCATCTGCTTCTATGGAGCAACAGCATCACTTGCAAACAGCATGTTTGGGAAGGATCTCATGATGATGGGACCTGCCCTGTTCACAGTAAGAGATTTTTTGCATGATGGTGTAGCTTTCCTGGTCAGGATGGGTATCCTGGGGTCTTTGGTCTTACCTAGCGGAGTTCAAATTTCCATTGAATGCCCTGGCCTCGGGGTTTCTTGCCTGTCTTTTTCCAGCCCTTTCCAGCCCTTTCCCTTTGAGTCCCTTAGTGCCATCTGAAATCCCAGTCACAGCATTTCTGTAGGGAGCTATGAGCTGAAAACAAGCTCTCTTCCATTATCAATAACACGTATGGAAACTTGGAGAAAGGGTAGGGACATTTACAAAATTCCTACCTCGCTCCAGAATGCCTATCCCCATGGGGTCCTGTGAAATTAGGCATCTCCAATGCAAGAATTGTTGTCAGACTGAAGCTGTAAAGGCCATAACCTTGGGGGCATGGAATTAGGGAATTACAAGTTTCCCAAAGTGGATAGCAAAAGCTCCCCACTTTATCTGTTAACCTTCAACTTTTTCTACCATCTTGTATGTCTGACCAAGGCAGTTCCACCTAACTGGGTTGATTGATCTGACAACTCTAATTTCTGCTGCAGAGAAACATTTTCATTACATCAGCGTTTCTAACCCCGGAGACTCATAAGAAAGCTCTTGAAACTTGATCTTACTCAAATTGGTCTGGATTTAAGATTCCCCAGCAGTTTCCTTACTTAATTTTGGAGAGCGGTTATTTCTCCAGGAACCAGTCACTGTGCTGGGTGGGATTCGTCTCCTGTAATTTTCGGCATCAGCAGTTCAAATGTGTGCACCCGAGCTAGTCTCTTTGACTTTAATACTAGAACAGAGAGAATCACTGCTGCCTTGTAATTCATCTCACCTGCTTTAGGTGAAGCATCCCTAGAAGTGCTGCCTCTGCCCTTTGACTATCAAAGGAGCATGGCACAGGGAGATACCTGCATTTGGGCGGGCTGCGTCTGACCCGGTGTTTCATATGTTTGCTTATTCCCGCTGAAATGGATTTGTTGCCTCCTGATTGCTGCCAGGTTGAGAGCTCTAAGAAGGACACCAACGATCCTCCACCCTGCCTCTGCCCCAAGTCCCACTGTACGAGTGGCCTGAGGACCATTGCTGACTTGCTGAACACAGGGGCGGTCTGTGGGGTCCCGACAGACACGGTGTATGCTTTGGCAGCCTCCTGCAAACACCCTCAAGCCATCGAGAAGGTCTACAGAATCAAGGTGTGAACACAAGGCTGTCGTCCTATTTCTTGGCTCCTGCTTAGGTGCTATAGATGAGTTATGTACAGAAGCAGAGATGGGAGACCCTTGTTTCAAGTTGTCCCATGACTCAGGATTTGACCGTGGATAGAGTTGATGAGCAGCCGTACCAAAAGGTCATGGACCATCTTCTGGGCTGAGCAGCCTGGGGTAAAGCACCCTCCACTCTGGGCATCGGGCACTGGGAATTAGACAGCTACGTCCTGCTTCACTGGGGGAGCAAAGCACACACCCAAACTGGAACGGCCCCAGCTCTTGTCACAAGTGGGTCCAAACCTGTGTTTGTCCTCTCTGTCTTACAAAGTGCTGAATCAGAATCGCAGGTCTAAATTCCCCCAGACTTTTGGAGACATTCAGTGCTGGAATCAGACCCAAAGTTTGCACCTTCAATACAACTTTTGCAGCCTGGCCTCGTCTGTTCTCCATGAGGCAATTTCCTGGCTAGCCTGGAGAAATAAGCATAACAGACTATCTCAGCTGGCACTTAGTGTGAACATCAGCAACAAAGGCAGTCTTTTCTGTCCTGCCCTGGTGCCAATGCTAACCTTCCCTGTCGATGAGATAATATAAACAGAATGTAAATACATGCCCAGTTCCTTAGTCATTTGGCCCCACTGAAACTGATGTCAGTTGAGGACTGAAATGACACCACTTTGTGAGCTCTTTTTATTTTTCCTCCATATCACTGTCCATTTTACAGCAAGCTTGTTTCAAAGCACCGAAGAACTGAAGAAGAGGTCATGTAGATGTTGGTTTCCAGGGGTTAGGCTCTCCTTCCCTCATCCTGTTGCGAATTGGTGGGTTTGACCTTGATTTACATGAGCATAAGTTAAAAGAAAATCAGGCCCCTGGTGTACAAGATGTTAAAAGCGCTGATGACGGGCCTCGCCTCGCCGTCTCTCTGTTGGTCGTGTCTAAAGCAGGGGATTCGGATGCATCCTGCCAAGAGCAGACCGCGGTTCTTTCTCTTCTTCAATTTGCACATGCAGATCTGAGCTGTGGCATCAGCCGCAGCACGCAGACCCCTCCTGCGCTCAGCGTTTTGTGCAGAGGTAGCACCTTGCTTGCTTGGAGCTCCTGGTCCCTGGGAAGCACACAAACTAGGATGCCAGTGGGCTTCGATCTTCTCAACACAAACTTTCTCTCTTAATCTATTTTTCCTTTCCTCTCTTCCTGGTTTGTGCAGGACAGGCCTCAAGAGAAGCCCATCTGTATCTTTATTTCAAACCTGGACCAGTTGCGAGCTGCTGCTCCCCCCATCAGCCCGCTGCTTTGGGAATTCATGGAAAATGTTTACCCTGGTGGCATCGGCTGCATTATCAAGAAAGGAGAGTGGCTGAAGAAGTTAGGTGAGATGAACAGGACAGCCCTTCTCTCTCTTCCGTGTTTTCAACACAGCAGGTCTGCAATCCACACACCCTTTTGGATGTCGGTGGGGAGAGATTCTGTTCATTTTATCCTGAGAAATCATCTCTGGAGCTCTTACGTGCCTTGGTAAATATTTAGCAGAGGGTGTTAATGAGCTGGAATGACTCATTAACAGCATGAGCCAGCATGATGATTTCTTTAACCCAGTCAGACTCAAAGGAAGGGAGGCTCATCAGCCTGGGAGGGTCACCTCTTCCAGCCCATAGCTGTTAGCTAGGAATGAGCAACCCCTGGGTGGAGCACCTAAGAGAGATGAGAGGTCCCGGGGGCGGGGGGGTTCCTATGGGCATCCCTTCGCATCACCTCTTCTTTCCCACCATATGGGCAAAGTCAAAACACGGAGCAGCAGTATGATTCACGCTCAAACCTGGGAATGAATGAAAATATTAAAGACTGGAGAGGCAGTAGCAGTTGGGCATGCCTGACAGGCAGAGGTGTACCACAGAGGGTGGGAGCGTAGGCAATGATCACAAGAAATTAGGCTCTGTGATATAGGCAGATCCAATGAAGGCAGCTATGCTGATCTTCAGCCATCAATCTTTTCCTTTTGCAAGTTAGTCCCAAAATCTTACAGCTGCTCGGGTGGATTTCTGATCAAGAAACTTTTCCGAAACTACATAGAGAGACTCGCAAATTTGTTTGGGATGAGGAGCAGGGTCACTGGCAAAGCAAGCAGGAGGTGTCCCTCTGACGCCATGCCAGGTATTGTGCCAGTCGTGCCTCTGCCAACACCCTGTGTCTGTCTTCCAAGGGGTTGGAGCAGGCTACAGCAGAGTGGGGACTCAAGACAGTATCATGATCAGAGTGCCCGACCTGACTGTCCTGGTGCACCTCATTGACATGACGGGACCCCTGGCAATCACATCTGCGAATCCTAGTGGGGAGGTTGACAGCACACACCACGACATGGTCATCTCGTGAGTAGCCTGTTCACTGGCATTTCTGTCACTGGCACCACCAGCAAGTTTAAGTGGTGTGTAGATCACGATTTGATGCCCTGCGTTGAGGGGAAATTCAGCACAATGTAATATGTAGTCCTGTGTAGTTTTGTTGGTTGGGT
>NW_010524973.1:281-2295 GCF_000687285.1 Phaethon lepturus | reverse complement strand
CCCTACAGGCGTCTTGGCCATAAGCTGGAGGGTGTTCTCTGTGATGGAGAATCTGATGAGGTGGTGGCATCAACTGTGGTCAACTGCACAAGGATTGATGAAAGTGAGTGTAAGAACCACCCTTTCTATGGCAGCAATTGCATTTTCCTGGGATGTTTCCATTCCTTTCAATAGTATCAATCTGGCAGCACAGTGTGCTCCAAGAGTAACAGTTCTTGAGTGTCCGGACGTTTGCAAACATGTTGATGAAGAGGAACAAACAAAAGATGTCCTCGGAGGAACTCTGTGTTGACAGAGAACAAGGCAGTGAGGAGAAACACAGTCGTGCAAGCAAAACCTGCCTTATAAGAGAAAAAAAAGCTTCAAGTGGGAGGGAGGATGCTTCTGAAAGGAAGGGTGTATACTCCTTGTAGACCACCAGAATGAAGGTGTTACAGGACCTCATCCACAATGATGTAACAGCACAAACTGAGGTGTCGTCGGTTGGATCTGGGTTGTCATTTGAGTGGGATTCTCTAGTGGAAAACTAAACTCTTGAACAAACTGTGGGGTCAGTGTTGGTGGGTGTTTTTGCTTTCTGACAAAGGTTCTGGTCCTCTTGCTATACAGCTTTGTTATCTGGATGTCCTGAGCATTTGGATGGCTTCACTGGTCCAAGACGTTCCTTTATATCCCCTTCCCTTTCTTTCACTCTTTGGGGGTTGTCCTAACTTTCTCATTCTTTCTCTGGGAAGGTGGCATCACCATCGTCCGAGAAGGCTGCATACCAGCAGTCAAGGTGATGCAGATATTTGAAAGCGTGAAGAACAGAGCAGTCTGAAACCGGAGGAAACTTTCCCTGAGCAAAGGAACAGCGTCTGGTCTCACTAGAAGACATGAGGCATCCCATGCCTCACTGGAGCACATGGCCTTGTGAAAGCCATACCTTCTCTAATCAAGCACTTGCCTCCTTGGGAAACGGCAACACTTCCCCACCCAGCGTCTCTCCTGGGAGCTTTCTGCGGCCTTTTATTGTTTATCTCCAGTAAGTGCCTGAAACCGCCGGGAGACGTGCCCACGGAGTGCCAGCAGGATCAGGAGCCGGTGCGGTATTGCAGGCATTCCCAGAGCGCCTGTGTTTCCTAAATGCCTTGAACTATGAATGTCACGCCTGCTTGTATATCCCCTTCCATGACACTCAGATCTGTGTATTTTAGACTGCTAAAATCCACTAAATAAATCCTCTTTTTGGAACGTAAGGAAAAGGCTTTGAGTTTCATTGGATTTCCACTGTGCTATTCATCCTCCAAAAATTGCAAGGCTCCATGGCTAAACGCTGGAGGAAGGAATAAATACTGGAAGGCGCAATGCTGACAGAGAGCTTACAGCAAGTAACCCAGCCCCTGTCCTTCCCTGGCTTCTTGGCAGCCATTTCTGCTGGTCTCGGGGCATCCGGCTCCTCGCCACATGCAGAGGCTGCTGTGGGTCCGTGGCCAGGCTGGGAGCTGCAGTGGGTCGGGTGGCCCCCGGCTGCGCCGGTCCCCGAGTACGTGGACCTGCGTGGCGGGGAGGGAGTTTTCTGCCAAGAGCAGGGAACAGAACCTTCCTCTCCCTCAAAGCAAACAAAACCCGGGGGAGACAGGGACAAGGGAAATTGTCTCTTAATAAAGGCAAACCTCAACCAAGGAAACAATGAGTTAGGGCCCACAGGCAAGAGACTGGCTTCAAAACACTGAGATGTGCATTACAGATTGGGAGGTTTTCTGTAATGTTTTTTCCTGGCCTGGAGGCAGTGTCCAAGTGGCAGATCTCTGCCAGTTCCCCACAGTTGTTCCTTCTCCTCCCTCCTGCTCTGGGCAGGGAGGCTGCTGCCTCGGCACAGCCGTGGTACCAGCTCCCACCACCCAAGGGACAAGCCCCTTCCCTCCTCTTCTTCCTTATCGTTGTTTTGGAGTGTCTTTCTGTCTTGCTCACGGACTTCTCCCCGAAGCCACAGCTCCCCTCTACACCTCTGGGCAGGAGCGCACTCCCCCCG
>NW_010524973.1:0-229 GCF_000687285.1 Phaethon lepturus | reverse complement strand
CCCCGAGCAGCCAAACCCGGGAGCTTCTGGGGCTGGATTCCTCCCACGCTCCACTACCAACATGTAAACAGTAACTCCAGTTTTAACCGTGCCCAGCTTGCTTTGGCACTGGGGTTGTTGTCCTTCTGATCCTCCACGAGGCGCAGCCCGCTCTTTCGTTCACACTCAGCAGTCACCATAAATAGCAGCTTTTACTCTGGCTCCGGGGGATGGATATTATTTCATTCAA
>NW_010524972.1:612-1595 GCF_000687285.1 Phaethon lepturus | reverse complement strand
GAGAGCCCTGCCCGTAAAGGGGAGGTGGTGGCATGCGCGGTGCTCCCCGTGGTGCCCGCTGCTCCCGGCCGTGTCACACCAGAGCCCCCCCGTCCCGAGGGGGATTTCCCTCGGCATTGGTGGTGCCAAGCTGGTCGCTGCGGGAGCACGAAGCTGCTACGACTGGATTCCTGCTAATGACCCAGGGTTATTAAAGGCGGCCGGCATTAACGAATGATTCGGTGATTGCTCAAGTCTTGGCCGCAGCGCGAAGCCGAGGAGTCCAAAGGGCAGGCTGATACGGCATGGTCAGTGGTTTTATGGTGCCTGGCTCTGGCCAGAGCCGCCGGCCCCAGCGGCGAGCTCGTGCGCGGGGTGTGCTTTGAGCCCTGCCCTCGGCAGGGGGGTGCGCTTGGGAGCCGTTTTTGGACGTTGAGACACGCCGCCGTGGGTGGCGGGTGTGCCCTGGGTTTTGGGGTGCTGCGGAGCCGGGCACTGCTCTCCCCCGGGGGCCGTGAGCTCCCTGGGCAGCGTGGCCCCTGCGGGGGGAGGACCATGCGATCCGGCACGCTTGTTCCCAGCATCTCCTGCTGTCTTCCCATCGCCCGCAGCAATCCCTCCCCTTGTCCCGGGGGGTTCATGGTGAGCGTGGGAAGGACTTTTCCCCCTGTTCCAGCAGCTCGAGCCATGGTTTGAGCCCTGCGCAGAGCGACTGATGCTCCTTGCCTCCTTTCCCTCCCACCCACTGGAAAACAGATCCCTCCAGCTCTGATGAGATGCCTTTGCATCCAGAATGGAGATCCTGCGGTTCTCCTCTTGGACAAATCCCAGGCTACCAGGACCTGCACTGCTGCCCCGCGTTGTCGCGGAGCTGATCCCTCCGGAGCAGGGGAGCTCGCCGGTATCCCGGCTGCGTGTTCCCTTGGCAGATCATGCTGGAAAAGTCGTCTCTTAAAGAAAACACATGCACGTGGCGGTTTCGGTCTCCTCCATCCTCCCTCTCT
>NW_010524972.1:338-566 GCF_000687285.1 Phaethon lepturus | reverse complement strand
CTCCCTGCTCCCAGCCAAGCCTGTGCTGCTGTTCCTGGCTCCAGCGCTGCCCGGGGGAGAGCGCGGGTGCCTTTGCCGTCTGAGTCGGCTCAAACACCCGCAAAGGGGGCGGGGGGGCAGAAAAAAAGCTGCTTCTCGTGGCTTGTGGCTGAGAAATTCCCCAGCTGTGGGATTGCTGGGGAACGGCAGGGATAGCTCAGCTGGAGGCATCGCGGCTGGGGGGCGGTG
>NW_010524972.1:0-304 GCF_000687285.1 Phaethon lepturus | reverse complement strand
CCTGGTGGGGACAACCCTGGGCAGGGGTCCCCAGCAGGGACGCGTGGTCCTCACCAGGCCCCGGCTGCAGCCCCTCTCCCGAGAGGCCCCTTTGTGCTCAGGGATTTCTGTAATGCCGCCGCCGGAGCTGCGGCACAGTGCTGGGGATTTCGGAGAGGAGCAAATCCAGGCTTAGCCCCTTGCCGTAGGGCATCAGCAGCTGATGAGGTTGGGCTCTTATTTCTTTGGCAGCGAATTGCTTAAAGGTGAAACCCTGCTGGGAGGCTGTAAGTGAAATGCTTTTCCCATCGCGCCGTGCCGGTGC
>NW_010524971.1:6905-10645 GCF_000687285.1 Phaethon lepturus | reverse complement strand
TGGTTCGTGCCCTGCGTTCAGCTCCCTTCCGATGGCGGAAATGGGAGCGACTGCAGCCTGGAAGGTAGCAGCGCCGAGGGAGGGATGTCGTGAGCGCCGCTGCTATCAGCACCCGTGCAAGTTGTTTCTAAAACAATGTCTCAAGCAGATCAATTGCTCGGGCGTTTTGGAAAGCAAGCTTTGGGAAGGAAAAAGAGCCGAGACAGCTTAATTGTGCTTTCATACCTTTATATCTCATATAGACTAGTTGCCTTCATTTTTAGTACTTAAAAAAAAATAATCATAGGCCCTCGTGCGTGAGACCCTCGGTTGCAAGTCTTTTCTTTTAATATTCTGCCCCACCTTTTAAAAATGCAAGAGGAAAGCAAAACTTCTCAGGGACTGCGTTACTTTCAGCATTTCCAGCGAAGCAGCTGCCGTATTAGATCATATTCAAATACAGCCCCAAAGAGGTCGGGAGCGGCGTATTAGCTGAACTGTTTATCTGCAGCCAGCCAAGGGGGGATGGTGCTGCTCAAATCAATTTTCTATGCTCCGACTGGCCCGTCTTCTTGACACTTAGATGTCACTGTACTACTGGTGATAAAAAGGCCTGCCAAAATAGGATGGATTTGGATTCACGCAGGGTCCTACAGAGCCAAATTAGAATTGACAATATTAGTCTTTAGGACAATTTTACAGATAAAATTAACCAAAAGAATAAATTTTCAACAGTTTGCTTAATCTAATCTCCTTTCCATTGCATTGAATCTTGCTCCCATCCACCGTTGCCATTTTAATACTTGCAAGCAATAGTGGCTTCTTTTTCCTTTTTTGTTTTGTGAAATGAAGATCAGGCACATAAACCAGGACACACTTTGCCGTGAAATGCCAGCCAAAAAAGAATACACACCTGGTTTCTGTAAAGAGGAGGAGGAATTCCCTTACACAGATTAAAAGCAAGGAGAAAAAGTATCAGCATGTTAAATTTGGGCCTGAGGTACAGTCTTTGATATGATCTGAACCTTAACTTTTCCTAAGTTCATCTGGTTTTGGTCTTAATTTTATTACTTGGATAACTAAAGAGCAAAGGCTGAACCTCAGTTCCAGATCTGGTTTTGAATTAAAAATAACCAATAGAAAGTTCAACACTATCTTTATTCTAGCCTACCTCTGTCATAAACTATGCAGACCCTTGTACATCTGCGACTATTGTTCATGGTACTAGAAACCAGAAACTCTCTGAGTTAATAATAATGCCTAACACATGTGTAACACTTTCCATCCTTCAATACTCACAAATGACCGAGTGTCACAGTAAGCCTGTGAAGTGTTTTCTCCGTGGCAGAGATAACGACATTTCATACGGAGGTTGACAGTGTTGGTCAAGGACACCCAGACTACACAAAAGCAGAGGTTAGAGCTGCGTGCTAGAGCCGGAGCAGGTGGGGATAGCTGCGCCTAACCTTCTCTAATACACCGCAGTGCACATCAGAGTCCTCCCATGCTTTTCTTTTACACATTTGTGCAGACGTATTCCACATCTCTGGCTGAATATTTAGGGAAGCATTTCAAAAAATGATTCAGCTGGCTCTCTGAAGGAGCTGGAAGAAAATAATTCAGTTTTGTCTATGCTAAAACCATTCTGCCAGCACCTCTTTTGAGCGTTTTCAGGGCTTGGATCAAGGTTCTCAGCACTTGCCAGGGAAAAAGGAATCCTTTTTTGCTGGCCCTGTGCAAATTTACCCCAGTGTGGTTATGCTCAAACTCTCTGAAGGGCAACCTTCATTCCTGCCTCAGCACAGCCCGGGGTAAGCGGCGGCCGCAGTCGCTGCAGGTCCAGGCTCCTCTGCCAGGGCTGGCCCCAGGGCAGCGGCGTGGAGCCAGGTTTTCCCTGCGCTTGCTCCTCGGCGCTCTCAAAGGCAGCAAAGGAGCTGGATGCTGGAGATGAAAGCATCGATGGGATGACACAGATTTTCAGTGCTTCTCCTGGCACTGCCTGGACAGGAAAGGGAAGTGTCCAGCATTAGCATGCAGAAGAGGCAAAGGGAGCCCCAAGCTGGGACGGATGAAGAAGGGCATTAACACAGGGAACGGGAATAGGTGGGGATAAAAGCCACACAAGTCACCCCAGGGGAAGGAGGTTGGTTACCACCTGTAAAGAGGCCATGGTCATCTTCAGCGCCTGGCAACACGCCTGTCTCCCATCCCTCCAGGTGCTGATTCACCTGGTGAAGAATGGTTTGCTACAGCTACCAGCCACACCATCAGCTCAGCTGGTGGATATCACTGCCAAAAGCTCTGCTAGGCCAAAGCACCATTTAAAGGTTGGCAACCTTCCTTCTGGTTGTATCTTTGTTTGCAGAGGGGTTTCTCCCTTTTGCTTTTCAAAAACTGCTGACACTACAACTGGAAAAAGAAGCAATCTGGACCGTGTTGGGGATGCAAGAAAGGAGGGCTGCCATCAAATGAGCTGTGCAGCTGGGTTTGCTGCCTCTGGGTACAAGCACACCACTAAAGAAACAATCAGGGAGTTGGGGTGTGAGGCACGGGATCACCCCCACTGCTGAATGTTTCCTCTGCTCCTTGACCCTGACCCACAGCATACCCGTGTATGAGCTAGCGCTCTCCAAGGCACTGCCGGGGCACAACCCGATCGATCCCAAAAGTGGCGACCAAGCTGACCACCAAAAGGCAGGATGACAAACGCTACATCAGCCTGGGCTCCTCCTGCTATCCCCACTATCTATCTCCACTGCTACCCCAGCAAACCTTGCACCTTCAGCCACCCTTTAAGCCTTTAAGCTCTACCTCATGCTATGCCATAAATTTTCATACCGTAAAAGTCAGCTCTGGTGGGCTGCAACACAGCCCTCCTGTTACTTCACTTGCTTTAACCCGGACCAAAAAAAAGTGCAAGGGGTCGTAGTCACACGTTAGGACCACAGGGGCTGGTTCAGGGAAGACCCAGAGAAGACCCAAGGCTGTGCTATTTTAGGCACTGCTTTAGAGGAAATGCCAACATACAACATCCCCCCTTGTCTTGGGGACACAAATCAGCCCCTGCACGCTTTCATTTAGCAATACTGGGGTAGGCTTCATTTCTGGGTTACAATGCTGGGAAAGCAGCAAAGGCAGCCAGACCTTCTCAGCCCTCATGGCGGGGCACAAGCCCCCCCACCTGGGCTGGGGGCTGCGCCGAGCTCACGTCCTTCCTCAGCTCTGTGCAGAGAGGCAGCAGGCAGGGAAACCGAGGGCGGTCGGACACTGCTGTCTGAATCCCCCTTACTGGGTCTGCGGTCAAATCACAGGAGGAAATACACAGGCACTTCCAAAAAGCAAAAGCTCAAGTTTTGGCCCATTTCTACTCGTGAAAAAAATGCTGCTGTCATTCCACAACAGAGGGAGAAAAGTCTTAAAAGCCACTGGGAAACAGATGCCATCCCCTGGCACCCAAATGGACAGTGCTGGGAAGGCAGGAGGGTTTGCGCAGAGAATTAGGCTCTCACAGTCAGGACTGCTGCATCCTTCAGTGCCCAAAACGGCCATTGGTAGTGAGGATGACAGAAGGAGATGTCACAGTCATGGGATTAAGGCAAAAGGCTTGACACACCGATTTGTATCCCTCGCTGCCATAGAGCTCAGACTGAACGCTAAGAAACTGGCTTAACCCAAAATTCATACAGGTTGCCGGGACCCAGGTGATGAAGTCTCCATTTGTGGAGTATCCAGTTTGCAAGATGAAGGGTTAGATCTGCATT
>NW_010524971.1:6671-6874 GCF_000687285.1 Phaethon lepturus | reverse complement strand
GGGGGGCCGGGGGAGGAGGCGGGGGAGCCATAATATGGACATACAAAGTCTGAAATACAAGAGAAAAACAAGTGTTCGATGTGGCCACCTGAAATTAGAGACAAAATTTGCCGTAGTTTTGTCTCCTCTCCCTCTGCTGTACTCAGCCCTTTGCAAATAGAGGCAATAATCCCTGTGAGGCTCAGGCTCTGTCTGTTAGTAAA
>NW_010524971.1:410-6583 GCF_000687285.1 Phaethon lepturus | reverse complement strand
GCGCCCGCCGAACGCAGGCTCCTTTACATCGCGGAGACGTGGGCCGGGTAAGCACGCCGGAGAGACGCATGGCAGGCAATCAAACGGGGAAGCGGGGAGCATTGAAATCAAGAGACGCACCCGGCAACGTGGCAGGAAAAGGAGGAAAATACCCTTGGCGGTAGATGGAAGGGATCGCAGCGCCTGGCTGGGACAGCGCTGGCTCCAGCCAAATTGATTTCCCTGCCTCCGCTCCGCCGAGCACCAGCACAGCGCTGAGCTCCTGGGCCATCAAAGCGGGAAATTTGCTCGTCATGGATTGCTTTGTCTGGTGCTTTCTCCTCCCTCCCTTACCAGAATGCTTTTCCCCTAATCCAGAGTTCCTCCCAGGTTTTGGCAGCCCAGATCACCCCCAGAGGACTTCACGTCCCCCGGCAGGGGCAGCCGGCGGGGCACTGGGGACTGGGGTGGCAGCTGTCTCTGGGTACCAGCGCTTTCGGGGGGCCTCAGCTGGCAGCTGGTCCCTACCATCCCCTTATTGTCCTTCCAGCTTTCAGCTCCCGGTGCGATTTCCCCTCCACCTTCTGCAGAGCCGGAGCCAGGACGGGCAAAAATCGAGCCTGGGAGCATCGTCCTGCTTCGGCGTCTGTGCCCCCGGGCTCGGGAATAGAGACAGGACCCCATCGCTGGCATCCCAGGCGCTGGATCGCTGGCTTGCGTTGGCTGTCAGCTCCCCAGTGCTTCCTTCCAGAAGGCACCTGCACATCCAAGGTGCCAACAGGCAGCACCTGCGCGCGGTCTGAGTTTGGAATAAACTGCAGTAGAAATGCATTCAGGCTAGAAGAGGTTCCTTACACTTTGAAAAGGCCAGCTGGGGACTCAGCCTCTTTATTTTGCTCTCCTGCAGCCCACTCTAAGGCTCAGGTAAAGTCAGAGCCTGCCCTCAGATAAAGCCCTGCCTGGCTCGTTGATTTGAAAGACATCTCGATTTCCTCGGGGGCAGGAGGGGAAGAGCTGCCGCCCAGCTGTAATTTGTTTAGTGTGATTTTCTATTCTCCCGCTCCTGAAAGAGATTTTCTGTCCACCAGAATAACCCCCAAGTGCTTAAGTTCAGCAGTCCTGGCAGAGGGAGTTCATCAGAGCTCTTGCCCCCACGCTTCGCTCCACTTTCTGTTTTCCAGCCGGACTCCAGGCTCGATTCGGTGCCCTGTGATGGTGGGTCGCATGTCATTGCTGCAGCGGCAGTAACCGCACAGGAAGGGGATGGGGCTGTGCCCACAGCATGGACCGCAGAGACGACAAGGAGATGAGGGATGCAGGGTCAGAAAGCAAAAATGGGTGGGACATCTGGTTTCACAGGGAGAGCTCAGCATTTTCCCAGATATTTCATCTGAAAAATGTTCAGCCAGAAACCCAGTTGTCCACTGACATCCAGATCTGTGAACTGATTCCCTGAAATCCTGCTCAATTTTTTTTTTTCAGTGAGTTTTCAGGAAATTTCAGGAAGTTTCCATCCCCATTTCGGTACCTCACATGGGCCCGGCAGCTGCGGCGACGCTAAGCTCTTCTCAGACCTTGCTGCGTGCATCCCTCCGTAGGGCTAGCTTGTGAAGAAGCCACAAATGTTGCATCCTTGGGGGTGGCTAAGCCTTTGTTTTAAACCGGGGAAATCTGCATTGTGGTAGGTGCTCTTGGGGGCTCAAATCCTGGCCAAGATTAATCGACAAGGAGGGGGTGTTAAGATGAGGGAGTCCTTTGCCTCTCTTCGTGAAAGGTGTGGCATTAAATAAGACACACCGTGTTGCCAACATTAAATATTAATGGCAGTAATGTGGCATGTTTTAAAAAAAAAAATCTAAGCAGACTTCTTTTTTCTTCTTTGCTCTTAATTATAGGAATGCTGTTAAAAATGCAGGTAGAAGCTATTACAGAGTGGGGTGACCTGGAAAGGAAAAATCTTCAGGCAAGGCAGTGGAAGGAGTGTTAGCTATCCTGTTAAAGTTGAAAAAGAAGGCAAAATAAAGCGATGACCACAGACGGGAGGAAAAAGCAGAAAAGAGGAATGATGTGGGAGGAAAAAAAAAAGACGACCAGGCAACGTTGCAAGGCTGGAAGCTGGTCTGGGGACACTGCAGTCCCAGCCTGATTTACGCTGGGTTTTTGACAGGGCACCAGCAGGTAATGGCTCGCCGTCGAAGCCTGGCTTGACCCATTACTGTCATAGGCGGTGGCAGAATTACAGTCAAAACCTAGATCCGATTCCCAATTTTGGAGATGTTCAGATGCGAGAGTTTTATTTAAGGCTCCCTTTTTAATAAAAAAGTGGGCACACTGTGATCAAGGGGAAGGAATTGTCTCCATTTTCATGATTCACATCTCCCGGCACCCACAAGATATGCATTTCCATGCTCTGATCTGCGCCGCTCTGAAGGACACGGCTGAGAACAGAGCAGGGAGCTGCCGACTAAACGGCAAAAGAAAGAAAGAGCGACGCAGTTACGTTTTATTCTTCCTAACGTTTTGCTAAATTGGTTCGGCAAGCTTCCCCGAGTCTGGGGAGCCAGCAAGGGGAGGGAGAGAAACTTCATTAAGTGCAAGATTCGCGGCGATAATTGGGAGGCAGGGATAATAGCGGCAGCCTGCATTGTGCTGGGAAAGGAGGGCGCTTGCTTCGTATTTGTTAATTGAAGACGCCGAGAGCGGCTTTCTGAGGGGCCAGGGCTCCGGCTGGAAGCCTGAAGGGGATGTGTATTTTTACTGGTTTAAATAGACATTAGGGGGCTCCATTTTTTAAAAAATAAGTCTCGGAGTTGTGTTGGCAGCCTGCGCAAACAAGCGCAAGCAGCGCGGTCTGCAGCCTCCCCCACGTTTCTCGCTCGCAGCCGGGTCCAGGGCTCGCTCTGCAAAATACTTCAGCCGGGGAGGTGCCGCTGGCTGTGCCGGGGGGACACAGCCGGGACCCAGCGGCTCCTGGGGATGAAGAGGGAGGGCGGGATGGGGAGGGGGCTACATGGCCGGGCAGAGGCACATGCAATCTTAGAGAGACGTGGAGCCTGCCCTGTGCGACGCGCTGGTTACCGCTCGCAGACTTTTAAAATTAAATTCTCCCCTCAGTGGAAGTTTGCAGCTCTATCACGCAGCCATCGGGGGTTTGCTAAATCAGATCGCAGTTCTGCTCGCTCTGGAATAAATGGAGATCAGTCGTCTTTCTAAAGACGGTCTGTTTTTTGTAAATACCTCCAAAGCGCTGTGCCTGGTGATAATACTTGCCACATCTACCCGCTTGCGCCCTAAAAGTATCAGGATTTTTAAAAATCTATATCTGACTAATTAAAAATCATTAACGTCGTAACATCTTATTAGTTTAATGAATAGTGCCTTGTCTTTCTTGACTCTTCCACGCAAATCAGAAACGTTTTGGGTCTGATTCTCACATGCCCTACGGGCCATTTACTCCACGCAGGGAAAGTCAATCAGCCTCAGAAGAAAAGCAAGCGAGGGCTGCACCCACTGCTGCAAGCCCCTTCCGCTCCCGGCGTAGCATAGAGAAATTTCAGCATAAAAAAGAACCCAGTTCTTGAGCGTGCGATGCTGTGCAATAGGCTGGGTCCTGCAAACCGCCCGAGAAAGTGGTTTTGCCGACGTCAGTTATTGTTTCCCCTGCAAACCGCTTGCAGCTCTAGGTCCGTTGCGACAATTAGTGATAAATCACTGCTGGGAGTTTGGGCCGTTCGTTGGAAAGGTTCCCAATAGCCAGTTACCAGGAGAGCGCCAGGGCACAAGGCAACGTCATGCTTCATATTCTTTCTATTTTTAATGGCGGGGGGAGGAGGGTTACGTTTTAGTTCTGCATATACTGTGTCAGGGTAAAATAATGTTCTTTTCTGGCAGCACTGAATCAGCACGCATCCAAAATTTGCCTTCTTCCGCTGCACGTGCTGCCCCCATGGAAATCAGTGAAAGCCTCACGCAGGCATACGAGGGCAGGATTTAGCCCATAAATCACAACCCAGGTCGTAAATACATGCTTGAACCCTCTCTTAATATGATTCATTAAGAAGGAGCTTTTACGGTTGGGGTGGTTTTAATTATCATTGTGTAATTTTATTGTTATTGTTTCCATTAAACATTAACAAACGTTCCTTATTTTTGGTTAACAAAGATCTTTCTTAGATTGCACAGTAGTTAATGGAAACCACATAAACGCATGCAGAAAGATACCAGGACTCTCATTCAATTAAATATAGAACTTAAAGTAGAAGATCTATAAAAATCCAGATTGTAATGAAACATAAATAAATATGGAAAACTAACAACTGCCTTGGGTAGAAGAGTAAATTTATAGCCCAAAGATTTGCATTTTTAAGGTCTGCGTCATTGTCTGCGTTGCCCACAGAAGACACACACCCTCAGCGCCAGAGCTCCCGGCCTCAGCTCATTTTCTCAGCTTCTCCAGACGAGCCCTGCGATTGCCACCGTGCCCCCAGTTAAGTCTGCCTCTGCCCAGCGTGATCTCCAAGTCTCTGAAGCTGGGACTGAAGCCACTGAGAAGTCACGGGCACGGCAGGTTTCTCGGGTGTTTGGCCACGGGAGGGCTGGAGACGTATCCAGCGAAGTTGTCCCCACGCACACTGTGGAGGATGCAGCTGGCATCCCAGGGAAGACCTCTCCTCCCAGACATGTTGGAGGAGGAGGAGGAGGAGGAGGAGAAATATGGAAAGAGCAGCTGGTTCCTCTCACCCTTGGCTTCCCCCATGCCAAGAGGCGGGTCTGCAGCCATTTGTTAGGCTGAGGTTGCCCTGTTTTTCCAGATTGGTCTGGAAACCAATTGGCTGTGAGTCCCAGCAAGTCATTGGCACCGGTGTGAAAAGAGATGGGTAAAAGGCTGCTTGGGCTGCTGATACGCAGTCCCTAACTCCATCATACATCCAAATAGATTTTTGTTGAGAGGTATGAAGTGTAAAAACAAACCCACGAGGATGCAATAGTAGAACAATCCCATAAGGACCAGCTAACGCGCTCTTGAGATAGCTATCATCAGATGCATAGCTAGCCCATGCATGGACTCCTGCCCGCTGAACGGTGTCAAGCCACTAGTCACCAGCCTCAAAACTCATGTTCCAGCCTCTCATACCTCCTTCAAAACTAACCCCCGACAAGCCCGTTAAAAAATTGGGAAGCTCTTCCACTACTTCTCCCAGGGAAAGCAAAGCAAACTGGTCGCCAGACCAGAGGCTTCGCAGGCAACACGGAAACGTCAGCACCGAAAGAGTTAACGGGTGAGGGAAGTGGAAGGATTTGATAATGGCAAAAACTCTTGGGGCGTCTGCTCCAGCGTTATGGGTGTGTGTCAGTCCGTCTGACACAGCCGTTGCCATGGTGGCAGAGTTCTCCCAAAAACCACAAGAAGCGGACAAGATAGATGATTGCCTGAGCGAGACACAGGCGAGGGGAGATGGCTGCAGATGGGGATGACCTGGCCTTTGTAGGTGGGGCTTGGCGCTGTTACTGGGGGCCAGATAATGTTAAAATGAGTCTCGTGAGCTCCGTGGTCTTTTCCAGATGGACAGATGTTTCAAGGGCTGGAGCCAGCTGTTAAAAAAAATGGAAATCCCTGGAAGTTTCACCCAACCTAACCTCGCCTCCGTTGCTCCAAGGAATGCGGCGTGGCGCAGAGAGCCGGTGCCTGCAATATTCACGGGAATGGCTGCAGAGAGCCTTGAGAATCAAGGCTTTCCCAGGCAGCCCAAGATTTTGCAAAACGTGTCCGTGTGTCTGCTGCAGCTGTTTGGACAGGCAGGAGCCTAGATGTGACTATTGAAGTGAGGAAACCCCTCAGCTGCTGTCAGCCAGCAGCCGTGGGAGGGAAGGGCTGGCAACACTAGGCACGCCGGGAGCTGGGGCAGGACGGGGCTTGCAAAGCGCAGGCGGGACCGAGGCTGGAAATGCTGGGCAAGCAGGGAAGGGCGTACGCTCCTCTGCGCCTGAGGGGCTTAGGGAGCTGGGCTGGGGGGAGGCTGGGGCAAGAGAAGTTGAGGTGGGAGCACTGGTAGCCTGGAGGAGAGAATTTGGGGTATTTGGACCCTGGAGCAGGAGAGGGGAGGACTGGAGGGGCTGTGGGTCATAGGTTCCCAAGGACAGATGCCACTTGGGCCCTTGTCACCATGCCCCATGCAGGGAAGTCCTAAGCTGGG
>NW_010524971.1:0-357 GCF_000687285.1 Phaethon lepturus | reverse complement strand
GCCCAGGAGCTGATGCGGGTGCGGGGAGGCCGTGGAGTCAGGCAGGGATTTGTGTCCCCGGAGCAGAAGGACACCCGGAGGAGGAGACCCACCCTTCAACGTACTGGACCACCAGCAGTGTGTCAAGTCAGGGCAGTGGGGGAGTTTTAAGCAGGGGTACGCTCGTACGAGCAAGGCAACGGCCAAAGTGGTGGGGCTGGCTGCTCTGGGGCTCGCGCACCTTGTAGCCTGCAGTTTTCAGCCTTTCCCCGCATCGGGCACCTCGGATGAGAGGCACTCGCGGTTGGGTGCTCCCAAAGGAGCAGGCTGCTGCGGGCAGGGACCGGCGAGCTGCGCGTGCGACCGAGGAGGTTATCT
>NW_010524970.1:0-20448 GCF_000687285.1 Phaethon lepturus | reverse complement strand
AGTGTTTCTGTGATTCTGTGATTCTGTAAGGCACCTACAAGGAGTCCCCTTGGGCTCCACGATCATCAGCCTATCACCCGTATCACACAGTCATGACAGATGGGGCTTGGGGCTCAGTAATAACTCCCAGCCACAAGTTTATGCACAAAACCCCTCTATCCTGTTTGAGCACTACACCCTGAGACTATAGATTTTGGATCACTGACTACAGCTATTGCAATAAGTTGCATGAAAGGTGCTCATCTTATTAAGACGTAGTGTTTTTTGGCATGCTCAGACTCACGTTACCCTTGCGTGCTGCTGTATGTATAACTTTACATGAGGGAACATCAATATTGACTGCAAAGAGCTTTTGCTCACTCTGTAGCCCTCAAGAGGTATGTGGTCAGGGCTTTGCCTTGGCCATTCCTCCATAAAGCTCATTGACACCAGCTTCAGATCCATGAAAATGGGTACCTTAGAAAGAGGCCATAAGCTACCATCCCCATTGCTATAGCTTCCTCTCTTGTCCACTGTTCATTGCAGAGGCTCATGCCCTGACTTAGTAAGTCCCTCAAAGGTAAGAAGTTATCTTGTGGGAGATAAGCCTGCTAGCCAGACACCCACTGCAGCACTTATGAATGTCAGGTGGGAAGGATTCAGCTGGGACAGAGAACTCCAGACATGTAATGAATGAATAGGGATCCTGTGCAGGAGCTGGCTACAGATAGCGTACACCTCATTCCATGTAGGCTGGGATTAGTGTCCCAAGGGGTGGTGATCTTTCTCCTTTGATGGATGATCTGGCCAGGACACTAGTCAGGATTATCTTCTGATTTCCATGTCAGTCTATAATGAATGTGACGAGGCAACACATACACAGCTAAAGAGCGCAAGGGTTATGGTTCTCTGCAAAGTGCAATCTGTTAATTGAGGCAGGGTTGAAAGAATGGGTTTTGAAAGTATTTAAGGATAAAAACTTGAAAAAAAGATTGCTTGCCTGCAACTTTTCTTCAAGATAAGTTTTCATTAGGGGTATTTTCAACCTGCTGCTCAACCCCTCTCTCCCAAGTCTCTCCCTGTTTCTGGGGTTTTTGTGATCCCCTTTGTCACCATTTGTTTGCCATGGGGAGGGAAGGGACCACTGTGCCTTTCCGATGCACTTGCAGCACGAGTATGCATGCATGCATGTGTGTGTGCAAGGCAGCTCAATTACGGATCAATCTTTTTGCGGCTTAGGGAACTTCCTAGCAAAAACCAGACATCAGTATTTGCAGAATTTCTTTTATGCATCTTTTCAGTAAAAGTCCTTCTCCTCCTCCTTAATAATGTTCATATCCACAGCAATTAGCTGAAAAGATTTCTGTACTTTCCACAACAATTAGCTCTCAAATACAAACTATGCATGTTCCAAAGGGTAAAAAGATAAAAGAACAGGAAAATTTCAAGCTAGCATTAAGATAACTGCCAAGTAGATGCACTGAAAGGCTTTTCCAGAAGAACACATTTGAAATCCCAGATCAATGAGATATTTTGTGAACTCAGAAACAAATAAATTTTTGACAGATAAAATAAAAAATTGGGATTCTGTCTTGAGCAAATGTGGGACAATCAAATGTGGGAGTGTCCTATTCTCCATTGCTTTTAGCCTTTGGAAGGAGGTTTCTACTGGAAAAAAGTTTCTGCAAGATTCCAACAGAAACAGCTACATTTTGGACATTGGGAACAACTATGTTTTGAGATACTGAAATGTATGTGACTTATTTCTTGATCAAAATATTATGCAATATTAGTCAAATGCCTTTCATGAAGCTGTTGTTGTTCCTTTTAACCCATTTGTAATCTCATCAAAACCACATTAAGTCTGTCTATGTTTCACAATTTTTTGTGAATAGCAAATTAACTCATTATTTTAACTCATCTGTAAATTCCTTATGAAACATGATTTTCCATGGGATCCTGTCCATCCTCCCCAGGCTAGAGGGATTTCTACGAGAAGTCCTCAGCTCCCTTGTTATTGCAGAGGACCAAAATGCCACCAGCCAGTGGGAGACCAGACCCACTTTGTCCTGGAGTTGAAGCACTAATGTCTTTCTCTGATGTGGATAATTTGCAAGTGGATGGAACTTAGCCTGACTGATTAATGAAACTGTTGTGAGACTTTCAAACAAGGCTTTTGGAAGGAAAAAGGTGATCCCCCTGCTTATTAGCTGAGATAGGGTTTTCTCCCATAGAGACTTCTTGCCTTTCACTACATTTCCCGAACTAAAGAAATGGGAAGAAAAACAACGTGGGAAAGAAATGTGCTCTTACAAAAAGGGGCAGAGGTGGCAGTCAAGACAACGCCAAACGACACCGTATCTTGAGCAGACAATGCAGCTACACAGGGCCTTCTCTGTCTTCTGACACCCAAGGTTTTGTTTCTGTAGGCTTTATTGATGCAATGTGGAAAACAAGAGTTGCTAAAGTCAAACCAAAGCACTTTCTCCTCCCCAGAGATAGTGGTTGATTACACCAATTCCTGTCAATCTACAGTTTAGAGACATCCACACCGGTTCCTTTCTGCTAGCAAACCTGAAGACGTCCTGCCTCTTTGAGATGTCCCTCAATGTGACAGTGTGATAGAAGTTTTTTTAAAAAATCTGGGGAAGGATTATAGGGAAAAATGTTTGTTTTATTAAACCAAAGGCAAGCATATGCAAATATTGGATGAGAGAAGACAGAAAGTTTATACCAGACAGGCTGGAAGTCCAGAAAACATTGAAAACCATGTGGCAGGGACTGATCCTGTGTCCCAAACATGTTCATTTTCCAGGCTGAAGTGAGGACTCCTCCAGTTCCTGACTCACTCCCAGGCTCCACGCCTCAAACATCAGGTCGAACCACCTTCCACATCGCCAACAATAGCAGTGCCTCAGGGCCAGTTTAGGTGCTCAGTTACACCTGTGCTCCCCCGGGCCGCAGATTAGGCTGGTGGTGATAGGGGTGTAATCGCCGGTCGGTGGCGGGGCCGGGCGGCTGTTGCTGCCTGAACTCATTACACGATTATGTTGACGATGTGTGAGAGGCACCAGCTGCTCCCCGCTCGGGAGCAGCGCTGGCGCTCCTTGCGCAAGGTGACTGCGGCAATAAGTTTTGGAGCCAGAACAACGGAGCTAAATCAAATTACTTCACTGACACCCACTCTGCTCCTCCATTTCCGTTTGGTTCTTAATTCCGTAGCTGTTTCAGGCCACCTGTGTGAGAGAGTGGGGGAAGAGGAGCTGGGGCTTCAAACCCCTCCTCTGAGGGAACCACGTGCCCACTCAAGGCAGGAAAAGAACAGTAATTTTGAGCATATGATGGGGAAATTTCATATAAAAAGGTGTGTTCTTTGTGCGTTGGACACTTCCTGGGGCTGCCAGGGGCAAGCGTGGGACAACACCTACAGTCCACCTAATTCTTCATTTGGAGCTGGCCTGCTCCCTTGTTGGACCAAAGCAGCTACACACGTTATGGTACAGGCTGGTCTTTCAACCACATATGAAAATAAATAATAAAAAGCAGCTTTCACGGATTTACAGGCAGCTAGCTAGCTCTTATAATAAAAAATAAAGAACCCATAGGAACATACTTAGTGGTTGACTGGAAAATAAATGACTGGAGAGAAAACCATAAAGATATAAAAGGCAGTCTTATAAATGTCACTGCAGATGAATATACAGCAACATTTTAGACAGAAGAATTATTACTCCAAAAAACCCAAGATATCTTCCAGTTTAATGGGTGTCCTAAGTGCCAGTGATGATGTATACTGACTGGAGATCTTTTGCATATATTCTGGGATTGTCCAGAGTAACACAAGATTGGCAATAGACACTATAAGCAAATGCATACGATCCCTTTGCAGCCTGAAGTAAAACTACTTGTTTGCAGGGCTGGTTCAGGAGGCACTTTGGTCAATACTGTCTAACACTTTCTTCTCGGTGAACTTGAGAATACTTCACTTTTAGTTTTTCAGTCTGATACTGATCTCAATGCCTTCTGACATTTGGAGGGAAGAAACTTTATATAAAACCTGGATTGTGAAATACATCTAATACAAAGTTAAATAATGAGATCAACATAATGTGGTAATAATTGTAGTAAACATTATTTTCTGTAATAAAGTGGACCTTCTATAAGCATGAAAAAAATGTTAAATGTAAAAAAAATTTTACATATAAAGTCAATTCTGAGACAACTTGATGGAATTTAAGGGGGATTTTGTAGAAATATCCACTATTCATAGACAGGCAACAGATAATTAAGTATTAGAGTGACAACAGCAAAAATACAGAGTTCATTAGCAACTATTTTTTACCATTTATCATTTATCCATTCATGTGCTATCTAGAATTCTTCTATCACTTAGACCTAAGTCCTTATGTGCAAACTATGTCTAAATGTGCAAAATACGCCAGTCACAGGATCCTCACTGTTCTGTATTTCCAACAGCGTTCAAGCAACTCCAACAGCCAATTTTATCTCAAAATCGTGTTTTTGGTGAAGCAAGTTTTAGCTTCAAGCTCATTCTAAATTCTGCCTTTCTTTCTATTTACATATATTTTGTGCGATTTTATTTGTAATTATATAATACATATTATATAATGCAGCAAAATAGAAACAAAGAAGTTACACTATATCCTAAAATTTTTGGTTAAAATAGCTATTACTAGACAGACTATAGCTAATGGTACCTAATAGATGTAACCCAAATTTCAGAAACAAAAACAACTAAAAGCATTTTTCTTTTTGAAAAGTTGCCTAGATTTGGCAAGACACACACACCGCTGGAAATACTTCAGATCATAGTCTCTATTTTTAACAGTCATGCACCTACAGCTGCTAGGATGCCCGCAGTATAAAAATTGTTATGAAACGGATACATTTAAGTGGTACAATCATAAACCAAGGTCACTCAAATGTTACAAGATCAGTAAGTCTACCTTCATGATTGGCAATTGCCTAGAGAAAAACCGGTGCAACCTTACTGATTTTAACATCAAATGCTGAAAAAATTGCATGCAGCTTTTTTGCACAAACTTTTAAAATTATTTTTGGCTGGTGATGGTGATGGACTGGACAAATAAGAAGAAGAACTTTATCAACAAACTACTCAGCAAGGATTGTCAGGCAACAGACAGATAGTTTATGTAGCTCTGATTTCCAAAATACATTTCCCAAGAAGGTTAGATGTGCCAACAGGACCTGGGCTGAGCAGCACTAGATCATATCAGACAGAAAACAGTCATGAGGAACTGGAAGCATACAACTAGGTGCTTCAATAACCCTATTTTCCCATGGAATAATGAGAAGGAACATCTCACACCCTGGTACGGCTTTCCAAAAACAGCACCATATCATCCCCTTTTCAAAGCAGAGTAACCAAACTGCAGAAATCATACAAATCACTGCTGCTCAACATATTGTTCCTTGAAGTAGGAATATCTGAATGAAAGAAACTGGGAGCAACACCACCATAGTCTGAATAACACAAATGCCCCCATCTTCTTAACAAGTAAAGCTATGTGGCTGACAAGCACCCTATTAGCTCTGTCTTTCAAAGCCATATCTACGGAGACTGCTGTGAAATCAGGGAAGAAAATAATAATACAGTTGTCATAACTGAGTGAATCACCTGAGTGAACTCTCTGTCTTCAGAAACCAGTCACTGTAACCGCAAAGCGGAGCTGGAGAGCCCTCTTTTGCACTGGTTCCAGCTGATAAGTAGAAAGTGACACTTGTTAATGTTAGGCTAAACGCTTCTCAGAAAGTCCATATCTGAATTAAGGAAAGACTAGATGTGTTCCTCGATTTCACTAACAAGTTCACTTTTCCTTATCTATCCACTACACTAAAAATCAATGTGTAATTGAGAATGCGGAGGCTAAAGGGACTCAAGACACTTACTACACAAGACACTTAAGCTCAGTGCTATTTACAGTAGAAAACTACACTTGCCTACAAGTTAGTTGTGAGAAGAAGTTTTTTAAAATTTTTAAATTGTTTCATAGGTTTCAAAAAATTATAATCACACATATCTCATGCAAAAGAAGACTGACGGGTATTTAGAAACAGAAGGAATACATTTTGAATTGACTTTACCACTACTAAATCTAGGTTACAGTGATACACTGCCTTACAGGCCTGGTTAAATTCCAGAGAAACACACTTCATGGCAACATTTATCTGTATATCACACCTGACACTTAATTTATCATAGTTTTCTCTGTGAAACAGGAGAGAAGAGAACTAGGCTTAAGTCTGAATTTCTAACAAAAGTCTGGTGTGACCCCCTGAATTAAATATTTGATTCATTAACATTTGAAGTGTAACATCTTGTAAAAAATTTCCTGAAGACTGAGACCTTAAATCTTACCAGTTGTGTCCCCAGATGAACTGATTCCCACTGAGGCAAGTCAAGTAAACAGCCTTTACATACGTTCATGTCATTTAACTATTTACCATTATGCAGATGGGTTTCAAGTCCATTGGTTGGGATACATCAGCATGAAAATGCACCCACTAAACCCAGGATTTGTTTCACTCACTGCTTCAGCAGTCTAAGATCAGATATTCAGATCTGTACCTGTCATCCCAGGATACTGTTTTTGTCAATGGAAAGATGTAAACAGGCACTTGTGGAGAGAGAGTAATTTGAACTATGGAGATACCTGTCTTGGGTATCTAGGATACCTAATGAGAGAAATCTCCCTGTTGTAATATGTACTTATTTCTCTCCACTGATAATAAATGCACCCTGGGGTGACTGGCTCAGATGTAAATACCTCACATATATATAAGTTAAGGCATTGCAAACCAGTGTTGGCCATCCAGCCCCTCCTTTCTATTTGGTCCAGCCAAACCTGGACTCTCCTTGTGGGTATCGTTTCTTCTCCCATCTGCCAGATAAAGTGGGTCAGGAAGTGGATCAGACTGGAAAGTGATACCTTCTTCCCCTTTTTTATTCCCCACTGGCTTAATTCTTGGCAGGATCAGTTCTTCGGATGGATTAAAGCTTGGCCGCACTGTCCAACCATCCCCTTTCTGAGACATGTTATAGGTATCCCTGGAATAAGGTCAAAGGAGATAATGTGTAGTGAGGTGGGAGGTGGAAGGGAGGAGTAATACAAAGGACCTCAGGAGAGGGGAGCACAGCCTGCAGCACAGTTTGTGTACAAAGAAATACATCGGGGAAGCATCTGCTTCAAGTCAGGCAAATACAAGGAACGGGACTTTTCTGGTTGGATCTTGGTGGCACTAGTTTCAGCATGATTTTCTTTCTCCTGTGTTTCTTTCTAAGCACCTGTAACTGTGATTTCTCTTAGCATGTTGTAAATGAATAAACAGATTTGCATTTTCCTGTATCCTGATTTGAATTAAGGATGATTTCATGCAACCTGCTTGCAGCAAAGAATTCCTTACACAGGATGCAGCAAATATAAACCACAAGGTCAGGGATACAGGAATAAGGGCCAAGATCACTAAAGCCCTGCTTGAAGGTATTCAAAGAAGAGCTCAGCACACCTCCATAAAAGGGGCACAAGCCAGACTAAGATATGGGGATCAGGTGAAGAAGTATCTCCCAGATACCAGTAATAGTCAGAATTCCATAGTGTAGCAGTATTTGAGGAGCATGCTTGGACCCAGGGATATGTCCTTAGCTTGTGCAATTTCTGACAAGTCAAAACATTCATCTAAGGGAATGTCCTTATGAACAGAGTGGGGAGTACTGCATCCACAGCAGGAGTTTGCAGCCAGACCCATCATCTGGGCAGAGGAAGGGAAATGTGGACAGGAAAGAAGCCTCAGCACGCTCCAACAGGTCTCTGATCTAAAGACAGGAGGCATATTGAAGGACAAAAATTATACCTACAGCATCATGCCCTAATGAGAAGTCAGAAAATAACATATATTTTCTGTATTTTGTATCTGCCCTTTAAATTCAATTGCCTAATGGAGCATACAGCTCCAACACTACCCCATTTTCTGTTCCTAGCTATGGAGCACAGATGCAACAAACAGTTAGAGACAAAGCAGAATTAATTTGTTAAATAATTTAACTAAACAGGGTGAGTTAAGTAGGTTCCCACAAAATGAAATTCATTACAGCAAGAAGGCCTTACAGATAGCACAAACACCTGCCTGAAATACCTGGAGAAAGTCCACAGAGAAAATTTCAAAATCTCCCATGAAACTGTAAAAATTGCCTTGTGTAAACTGTTGTGCATTTTACTTTTTATTTGTTAGACTGAATTTATTTTATTGTTGGGGGAAGAAAACTGGTTATTAAAAACATCTGATTTCAGTCCAACATTTTCTATAATTTTATTTCGTCAACAGATGGGGGGATATCTATTGAGCATATAATGGGTTTATCACTTCTCAAATGCAACTGCTGCCAAATCTCTAAGGTTAGAATCTTCACTCAGCTATAACATTGTGAAATCCACAATAACTGTATTGAAATTCAAAAATGTTTCTTTATGATGTTTTAAATGAAACTAAATTCTGTAAAATTAGTATATTTGTGTCATTGTGTAGGTGCTGCCTGATAATTAGCAAGTATTACCATCAAAGCAGAATCGTTTGTGGTGATATTATTCATTGGACAGAATGAGCTCCTCAATGGCTGTCGACCTTTGTTCTTAGCTAACGCTGATACAGAATTATATAAATGACCAAATGCAATATATCACAATTTCTAAGGTTGGTTTGAAATATACTACTGACATTTTATTACATATATTGGGCTGGCCAGCTTTTAAAATTTTATGTAGTGTTTGTTTTGGAATGAAGGTCATTTCTGTGGTTATGGATTAGTAGTGCAGCTTGGCTTTTCCCACTCCCTGCTACCTCAGGCTATAGCCAGAGAATATTTTTTGTTTGATATTGCCAACTTAGAATTTATAGGTGCACAGCTCACAGCACCACTTGCCAGAGGCACTCATAAACCCTTCTTCCCAGCACAAACTATCAATATATATCCTGATCAGGAGTGCATACTGAAAGTAATGGCTCTTTGTTTCCCTCTGGCTGCAAAGTGCCATTGCTGGCCACACAGGATTTGGGTAAGAGGAAAGCAGTGATAGTTACTGTGCTCCAACAGATGCCTCAGCAATTTTAACCTGCTGATATACAATACAATGAAATAGCCCTACCTGAAGCCACTCTACAGAGAAAATCTGGCCAAAACTCTTATGTGGTCTGAATGAGACCAGAAGGACTGAGAGTATGATCCCTCAGTGTGCCCAGGTGGCCAAGGCGGCCAACAGCATCCTGGCCTGTATCAGCAATAGTGTGGCCAGCAGGAGTAGGGAAGTGATCGTGCCCCTGTACTCGGCACTGGTGAGGCCGCACCTCAAATCCTGTGTTCAGTTTTGGGCCTCTCACTACAAGAAGGATGCTGAGGTGCTGGAGTGTGTCCAGAGAAGAGCAATGAAGCTGGTGAGGGGTCTGGAAAACAAGATTTATGAGGAGCGGCTGAGGGAACTGGGGTTGTTTAGTCTGGAGAAGAGGAGGCTGAGGGGAATCTCTACAACTACCTGAAAGGGGGTTGTGGTGAGGTGGGTGTTGGCCTCTTCTCCCAAGTAACTAGCAACAGAATGAGAGGAAATGGCCTCAAGCTGCACCAGGGGAGGTTTAGACTTGATATTAGGAAAAATTTCTTTATGGAGAGAGTGGTCAAGCATTGGAACGGGCTGCCCAGGGAAGTGGTGGAGTCACCATCTCTGGAAGTGTTCAAAAAACATGTGGATGTGGCACTTCAGGACATGGTTTAGTGGGCATGGTGGTTTTGGGTTGATGGTCAGACTTCATGATCTTAAAGGTCTTTTCCAACCTTAATGACTCTGTGATTCTGTGACTCAGTAGTTGGTGCCTAACACAGCTCAGAAAATGAGGAGAGGTCAATGTGAAAGGTCCTCCTTCTTCGCCTCTTCCTACTCCTCTGCTTAATCTGAACATCACCGACAAAGAAGAATTTCTTCTACAAATCACACTTTTTCAGAAATCTGAGGAATCTGGTAGAAACATCTTCTCAAACTGAGATTTTACCAGAGAAAGGAAGCCAAAAGCTGTATCTCTAAGGTGTTGATCTGGGATGTGAAGGAGTAATTTTAAAATGTCAAAACCAGTTTCAGAAAGACTGAGCAGGGTCTGACTCCTGGGCAGGTACTGCTTACATACCCCTTGCACACATACAGGCATAGAAATAGTTCACCCTTCATCAAAAGCGTTCAAAAAGAGGCTTTTATTGCATTCCAGAGGCAACAAAAAACCCCCTCCTAAACCACAGGAGTTATTTCCAAGAAATATTAAAATATCTGTCCTTTATTCAAATCTGCCATGGAAAGACCTTTGCAACATCAATGAGAGCTCAAGTAGGCTGCAAAATTTATGCTGTGTGGAGGGGAGGTTTTTAATAAAGGCATAAAAGGAAAATGGATGCTAAGCATGACAAACATCTGCCTAAGAACAAAGCAGGTGAAAACCATCTTCATCTGCTGAGGCCTACAAATTCTGCCTATACCTTTCCTGCCATAGAAACAGGAGACTAAAGGCTCAGCTTTCACCATCTCCAAAGACTTGGACAGAAATGTGGAACAGTTGAAAAATACGTTAGACTGTATAATTTAGGAGATCATAAAACCAGTAGGAGAGTTTGAGAATTATTTAGATTTATGAGCTGATGGAAGTTACTTAGACATCCACACGGCCAGAATCTCTTCCATGAAGTCAAACTGCTTAAAGATCAAAGTATCTGTATCAACATTATCACCAGGCATAAAAAAAAAAGCCACGACATACAACAGATGCCCCCTCTGTCTGCCCTCAAATTGTCAAGAGTTAGCAATTTTCAGGGCTATTGGGCAGGGCACACACAACATACACATGTCGCATAGAAGGGGAGAGAGATCGGGGGGAAAGTACAAAAACGTTGTTGAACAAGCATTTGGATAGAATGCTAAAAACAGACAAAATTGTACATGACCTTGCTGACTTTTCTTTTTACATTTATAACTTTCATGTTATACATACCATTGTACATCGGAACTCTCAACATTAGGAAGTGTGCACATTTCCAGCAGTGATGGTGACCAACAAGCGTGTCTAAACTGATGCAGAAAATGAAATAAACTACTACTAATATGCCTGCAAAGGCAGTGTCATCTCCATGGTCTACATCAGATAATGAGGCTCCTGCAAATTGCAATACTGGAAATGAACGTCTGTAACTTCGTGACCGTCACACAAATACACAGGGCTTTCTTCAGGAAGTAATCTCCATTGTGGCTGTTCATTCTTTCATGTTCTGACCTGATGATTCATGAAATAAAGATAAACCTGAGGGGAATTTAGTAATCCATAGTAAATCCTGTACCAATCCACATTTAAATATGAATCTAATTAACTTTTTTTTTTTCCTTTATAAGTAACATGACTTCTCTAAAACTCAGCAGGCTTTAGATTTCTGAAAGTTGTTAATTCATGTACAGGGAGATCCTTAAATGTGTAAACATCCTTTGCCGCCTTAACGAAATCCAAAACTTGTTATGCAGGAAAGTCGTGCAGAAAACAAAGTCTGTTGCTCACAACTGGGTAAACACAGCACATTGTTATTACTCCCAATAGGCAGTGGAGCTCCAGTGACTCCAGTGGAAAGAAGTGGAGCTTGCACACCAGAAGGGTTGTCCAAAAGCTATCATGTGATAAGCCATACTTCAAATGCACACAAAAGCAGATATGACTAGACTATGGATCTATTCTGCAGTGCTTCTGTTATACTTAAGGCAAGACACGGGTTTTTACAGTCGTGCATCCTTACCACTGCCACTCTCAAACCTCTAGATACCAGCTCTCTCTTAGCATGTGGGTTTCCACTGCTGAAGCACTGCTGGTGCTTACACTTCTGCTGTTGTGCGCACAAAAAAGTGCCTCTGCCCAAGCAGTACTAGGCTTCGTAACACTTAATTCCGTCCTAAATCTTATCTGATGCACAAACTAGGAAAGAGAAAGTCTATCTCAGTGGCAAGGACAAGGGATCAGGGAAATGCAGATATACCCCCTCCCCACCAGCAACACAGCTCTCCCTCTCAAGATGTGGTCAAACAAGACCACGGCACTTTGATTGAGGGTGTTAGACACAGGGCCTAGCCTGTCACACCTGCTTGGGGGACACAGAAAAGGTGGAGCATTTCAGGTGAGACAGCCAAGGCACATTGAATTTCTGCCCTGACAAGTCCCAGCTGCCATAATCTTCCTGTTTTCTTGCAATGTAATGTACCTGTAAAAGAGATAAATACAATCACAAATTCACCTCTTGTGTGAATTGCTTCCAGCAGAGTGAGGCATTGTTACTGCCATAAGAAAAAGTTCTGCAATGAGATTTCATCAGAAGTGTGGCACACACTGGTCAACCATTTCCTGGTCAACCATTCTTAGGAGAAACCAATTTAAAATGTGGTAGGTTCAGAGAAGAGTTACAAGGTCTGATAGGCTGTAAGTAGACCAGGACGGCAAACGCAAAGGTACTTTTCTTAAATACAAGATGATTCTGGCAGAAGAATCAAAAGGTACAAACATTATGCAAATTAATTTAGAATGGAAATCAAAGGAAGGTTTTTAATGATCGCAGAATGGAGACTCCATGATGCGTTTGCATTCCAGAACAGTGGACTCAACTCAAATGACCCAGGAGGTGGCTTTCTTCATGTATGAAAATCAAAGAGGGAAGATAAAGCTGGAGATGCTGGTAAAACCCTTCAAAAAAACAAAGGTTGATGAAAGAATCTGAAGTCCCTTCTCAGCCCTAAGTGACTGACCTCTTGAGCAATGAGGTTCCTGAGGAACCTGTCAAGATTAAAGGGACTTACAAAACAGTTTGTGGACTTGGAACACTTACCAGGAGAAATGAAATAATTAGAGGGGATCAGTAATCCTGAATGGAAACAGACCAAAACCTTGATGAACAGTCAGGAGTGGGGAGGTAGATGAGCCCCCGCTTCCCCTATCTTTGTGTTACCTGCCATGCTGTCTGAAGAAACCCAGAGCTGCTTCAGAGCTCCTTCAGTGAAATCTGCAGTTCCTTGCTTCAACTACAACATGATCCAGAAGGGGTAAACTATGAGGAAAAGGGATTAAGGTAACTGAAATCTAAAAGGTTTCTCCAACCTATAGTAATGTAGGCTAAAATTCAACTTTTGGTAAGGTATAGCAGGGTCTGTGGCTGGGAAGCTTACCAGAGAGCTGCTGTGAGTCTGACACAAAACGAAGAGAGAGCCTTAAAGAAAGGTGAAGAGGCATCTCGATCTGTGTATACCCCACCCACAACCTGATTAAAGAGCCCTAAAGAGACGTCCCGAGATAGTTACTCCAGTTTTCCAAACTGACATCCACAAAAAACAATGCATGTGTAGAGGACAGACTCCAAATGAACACCCTGGATTTCCACATGGGTTTCACCAATCTCTTTTGCAGCTCTCCTGTGAGAAAATCAGTCTCAAACCCTCTGCCTCCAAAGTACCTTGACCCTTCCCGAGGCTGCAGCCTTCCACTTGAGAGCCTACCTCTCTAAAATCTTCCTCCTAACCGCTTCTCAAACCAGAGCTGCCATGTCCCAACATTCCCTTATTTTACAGGTCAGCCTAATGTGATCAAGATGTTTGGTATGTCTGGGCTGAGGCAGGAGCGAAGTGGTAACTGCACTGAGCTCAGCTGAAGCAGGGAAAAGGCGGTTATTTGAGGTAAGTGTACAGCAAAAAAAATCCCCTCCAGGAGACCCAGCACCTGTAAAAGATCTCCCAGCAGAGATTTCCCCCAGTGAATTGAACGGGTGCCAGAGGAGCCACCTCTACTACAGCAACAAATTGCAAATCTTTCCCTCCCACCATGGACCTTACCTGGCTCAGCAGGACTCTAGCACAGTACTCTGTTTGCAGGATCAAGAGCCACACATTTTCCGTCTGAACAATGAAGTCCATCGTAATGTGTCTTGTAGGAATTTTTCTGAAGTCCCTGCCCAGCTGCGGTGGGAACGGGGCTGTCTTCCATACATCTCTAGAGCTCATTTCTAGTTTCATTTTTCCCAGTGAAGGCAGCTGCTGTGGGAGAAAGGTAACGGGGCCTGTTCCCAAAGACAGCTCTGGACACAGGATAAACATTTTGAAACACAACCTGAACTTAAAAAAAAAACCAAAACAAAAAACCTGACAACAGGAAAATGAGCCCAGGAGTGGCATGTTCACGTTAACACATTACTCAATGGGCAACCTGCTGTAATTGGATCTCTTGGAGCTTTATCAGGGTGAGACTTTCACCTTGAATAGACTGAATGGCTATGATTAAGTGTGAAAATGCACGGGTCCCTGTGCTTAGGTTTGTGCTTGGTTAGCACTGGGCCACTCACAGACACAGACACTAAGATTGTTGCTATATGGTAACAAGTTGTATTGGAGGGATCTACAAGAAACCCACTGAGAACAACTACCCCATAATATAGATATTATGGAAGAGATACCCTGTAGATCCTAACATTTTTATCTCAGTTTTTTTGGAGTTGAACTTTAACCAGTTGCTTTTTTTACACAGGTGTCCTCTGAAATAGCAGAAAAGCCATCTCCATTTTCTTTTGTGCTCACTCAGCTTTCAGACTGGGGTGGACATTGAGCCAGCCTTACCTAAAACAGCCTATCTGCAGCTAGCTCAGGCGTGGTTACATGAGCTGCAGCTACATTTATGACTTCCATTCAGACATAGCCTCCAAGAGTCATCCTTCACATTACTGTGTCACTTCTCCACGCTGACAGTACTTTGCACTACAGGGGCACCTTCAATGTGAGGACTGTAAAGCACTCTATGATACCAGACTGCTTATGAATTAAACCTTGCTTGCACTGGCAAGCAATTCCTGTAGTGAATTTAACACCCCTTCAAAGCCCCTAAATAAATTCATGAGACTACAGAAAGCATCTCAAAGGATATGTGGGATCCCTTGCCTTTCCAGCCCTCCTCCTTCCCCCACAGATGTATGCAGTGTTGAGTATTGCTTGCATTAAGACAAATTATATTTAATAGAGCTGAAGCTGCACACATTTTTCAAGCAGACTGGCTCTGTGTGACACTGTTGAACAACCAGTCCTACTGAGGCAGTAGTTCACAATAACTGCTTGGTTCCTTGTTTTCTGTTTTTTTGATTTAAAAAAATGCTTCCCTATAAAAATTGGGATTCAATAAAAATGAAGGTGAAGGAAACAAAGGGTTGTGAAACCATTCAGAACCCTGATTGATGGGAAAAATCCCAACAGAATCAAGTTCTTTGATTCTCACATTTCTATGTTAAGAGAGACTTCCCAGGAAGCTCATTCTCACATCAGCAGTGTATCCGATATCCAGAGACTAAATGAGCAGGAACTCACCGCAGTGCCAGACTTCTATCAGCTATTAGAGCAGGAAAGATTTACAGCATGAGGCTGTATAATAAACCATCCTTATGGTGATAAATCAGTTCTCAGAAAAGAGAGAGGAATGTGCTCCTATATGCTGCTGTGGTTAAAGCACAGGAGTGTACGTCAAAAAAGAACATCATACCGAAGATCCTACATACCATCATGGTGCTGCTGTGTGAGCTTTGTCAATTCATAAAACCTTTTCCTGCATTTCCCATCTTTTGAGTATGGTATTTCCTTTTCTCTCATGTATTCATGCCTGTGAAGGGCTCTGGCATTCTTAGGTAGGAGGTGCTGCAGAAGGATAGTTTTGCAACGCTTTTCTGAATGGGCAAAAAGGGTTTCAAATGCATTTTAGTGTTTTACAGGGCTGAAAGATGGTTGAGGAGAAATATACATTTCTTGGGGGAAGCATAACAATGAATTTTTAATGAAGAATGGTCAAAAGGTCAAAAGAGCACAATGCGGCTCTTTCCAAAGTGACGTGATAAGCTGGAACCACACATCTGCAAGAGGCTTAATGGGAATAAAGAAAACATCCTCATAACTGGAGCTAATCAACTGTCATGGCCTCATCAGCACATAGTAGCCTCTTTGGAAAAGGAGTGGAAAAAATAACCTTAAAAAGAAACAGCATTTAAGGCACACATTCCTGAAAGGGAAGCTCTACATCAAACAGCAAAACCGGCAAGTTTGTCACTGATGAAAATACAGATCTCATTTACCAGACATGCAAGAGACAAATCTGAATAGTGGAAATATCTGTTTAACAACCTCAAGGTTCTGTTGTTTTCAGCAACAGATCAATCACGGAAGAGGAGGCAAATAGGAAGAATATACTGGGCCCTATCTGTCCTTGGGAATAGACACCAGGGCAAGAAACAGAAGGTGCTCAGGTGTGACTCAGTTTGCACAACTCATACGCACTGTGGACATTCACAGCAGAGCTAGTTGTCCTCAGTTCCCTTTACTGACAAAGGATATAAACAAGAGTTTCAAGAACATAATTTCTCTCATTCTAAAGCAAACAGTTAAAATAGAGATCTGCTGTTTTCAAATGCTTCTCTCTTTTGCCTGAGAGTTCAGGATGACTAACTCAAATGGAAAAAACTTAAGGTGGTATGAGGAATCCCATACCAAGATTCATCTCAAGATGAATTTCCTCTTCCAATTGTCCTGCCACAATGATACCTGCCTCAATGACATGCTAATTCCTTACAGAAATGAAGCTGTTGGGCATATTTTTGTCTACCAAAAGAAAGGAAATTTGAAAATGTTGTTTTGCAAACAAAGGTGTTTGGGCATCAGAATGGTTTTGACCATTTCCATCTGTTATTATTTCCATGTTCCTGTTCCAAGTACATGCCAAAATTGATTGTGAAAATTGTCTTTTGTTTTTTTGCACTCTGTTATTCATACGTCTGCATGAAAGACTCAAATTTAACTGTGCATCTGAATTCTAAGTGCATCTGAAACCCTAAAGGATCTCAAATTTGCAAGTAGCTATTGTTTAAACAAAAGTAAATCTCCGGGAAAACTGTAAACCTCATTGTGATGTTAGGTATGAAACAATGCCTGCTTAACAATGTCATAAACAAAATTTGCTGGTATTTGCTGGCAAACTATAAAATGTTCAGATTTAAAAATGGGAATGAACATATACTAACAAGCAAGTCATTGGCCTGGGCTAGAGAGCATACTGCTTTCTGCTGTTGATGAAGTGCAGCAGCACCTTAGAAGAAGGATTGCATGAACTGAATATTTTTACAGAATATAGCAAGACAGGCGCACAGAGCTTAGTGACACTAAATGCTAACATAATATAAATATTTAACAACTTCTTCTTCCAAGAAAATTCAGGCCACATGAAACATAGATTAAGATTGTATATCATGAGCCTATTCCAGTATTAGCATTAATGAGATCTAAACTGGCTGGCCAAAACTACAAAATAGCTGCTAGAAAACAGCAGCTGAGCTATCTGCCATGCTGTCTTCATCTGTCTTACGATGGTCAGAGTCCAAGCTGCAGTCAGTGATACTTACCCAAAAGTCAGAGAAGATTAGTAAGTCAGGTGTCCTGGTCCACAGTACTGGGCTGAAACATAAAGTGGAATTCACTTAATCTGTTAATCAGGATTCTAACATTCAAATGCCCTATCCTGAAGCTTTTCAACCTGACATTGTGTTGAATGATAAAGTTAATATCAGTTGACAGTTTGCCAGAAGCCATTAATTTAAGCTCTCAGTTTTGTTTCAGGGCTTGTTAATTTTGTTGTGAACTTAGAAGAGGAAGAATCCAAGTAAAGAACCACCATGTTCCTTATTTTTCCTTTTTTTTTTTTTTTATCCCAAGCAGAAAGGTCATTTGTAAAAGTTTCTCCTCACACACTTTTTTTTTTTTTAAAGAAGTAAAAAAAAAAATTAGACCTTTGTTTATAGAATACTCTGCAGTGGTCCTGGATTTATTTTTGAAAGTTGGTAAACTCTCCTTCCAATTTAAATTGATTAAATAGGTACAGCTGAATAAATGGACAGTTAGGCTGTAAATCACATGTTTTCACTTTAAAATTACATGTAGAGCAACACAGAGAAAGGAAGCAAAGAAGAAAAAGTGTACAGAGGAGAGTTCACTGTTTTCAAGATTAAGAAAATAAAATTACAAACAAGATTTGATGCCAGCCACTTTCTGCTCTCACGTAGTAGATGCTGTGGCCAGCTATGGCTGGCTTACTCACACCAGTGGCCTGTGATGCAAAGCACACATCTTACTAAGTAGCTCTTGTGCATCCTTTGGAAGTATTCTGTATCTCATGTCGCATCAGCTAGATGGATTTTCACAGTTTGTTGGTCATAACATAGAGTAGGTACACAAAAAACACTACCAAAATACAGCTGCAATGCTTCCTTAATAAAGTACTCTGGTCAAAGACATTTCTTTTCTCTTAAAAATAAAGAGTATCTCCAGTCCTATGTAGCAAGCAGCATCTGTAAGTCTTCAGAGAAGGAATCTCGGAATTGTAGTTAATTCTATTATTTCCCTACCAAAAGCATGTATTAGACTGTACGCCAATTCCTTTGTGTACATGAAATAATTAAGGTACTGCAATGAAGTAAGTGGTTTCCACAAAAATGAAAATTAAAGGCAATTCTGTGTAGTCAAAAGGGATTTTATATAGTTTTTGTTAACCTGTGAAGAATAAAACAGGCATAATTTGCTTAATATTGCATTTTCCCCCTTGATAATAGGAAATATTAAATATATATAAATCTTTATATATATGAAATCTAAAAGGAAATATATGGAAATATTAAAAATCCAGTACAATGTCTTTGTGGAACCTGAAAACAAAAAGATATCTATCTGCCTCATCTTGAAAAATAACATGTACTCTTCTGCTGCAAAGAATCTGCGTAGGCTAATTTGCAAAGAATTTTTGCCATCCCTGAAAAAGGACTGTGGAAACAGCTTCTGTATCTGCTCCGAAAATGTTGAAGGTACTATTACAGTAGAAAGACATACTTCTTTCCTTAATATATACACACGGCTAGTAAACCAAACTCTTTCGTTTACTCTCTGTATTTTATGCCTCTAGTGTTACAGCATTTGGGACCTGCCTGTAATAGTAATTTAATCTGCTTTCACAAATGCTTTTCTACAGTATTTACAGTAACACTTGAATTATTTTCATCCACATTCCACATGAATGTTTTCCCTTTCCTGCTTGTTTGCTCTAGGCAAACACAGAGAGCAGACTTACACTGAGAGATCCAGTTCTCACTTTTATTTAATGGGTCAAACATATTTTCCATATTACATTGTTCATTATATCTCAATATTTGGTCATAGGCTCAGCCACAGATCTAATCACTACATGACAGAAGTGATATATGTGAACGATTTACAACACATACAGTTAAAATGCTGCTAAAAATATTTTTTTCTGAATAGGAAAATTTCTTGAATAAGCAAATGGGGATCCTTCCCGTTTCACGTAGCAGAAGTCCAGAATGCTCTCAGACTTACTATTTTATCATTTGGGGCTTCATACTCTCAAGCCACTGAAATGTCCAGTTAGAAGACTGGCAGCACAGTTTTCAAAGCAAATATTGTCCTGTTTGTGATTTGCAAAAGTGAAGTTTCTACATCACCAGGAGTGAGAGGTGGCAGCTCCATGCTTTGTAACGGGGATGCCATGAAAACTTCTTTCTGACTCCACAGGGGATCTTCTCTGTGAGCCTGCAAGCTCCCAAAAGAGAAAGGATGCCAGACAAGTAGAAAACAAAGAGTGAACAATGGTTGCCTTATGAATATTCCTGTTCACTACAGAGTGATATAATATATACAAATATATTTTATTCTCCAGTAAACAAAAAGCTCTATAAGCTCTTTTAGACTAGATGAATTAGTGAGTGACAAGCACTGGTTTATTGATCCTTCATGCACTATCTCTCAGAACATAGTAGGAGTTACATTGATACACTAAGTTTCAGCCTAGGGCATTTTCTGGATTTCTTCTTGTCCTGATTTCAGCTGGGATAGAGTTAATTTTCTTCCTGATAGCTGGTATAGTGCTGTGTTTTGTATTCGGGATGAAAAAAAATGTTGATAACACACTGATGTTTTGGGTTGTTGCTAAGCAGTCAAGGACAGTCCAGCTTCTTGTGCTGGCCTGCTAGCAAGAAGGCTGGGGGTGCCCGGGGAGCTGGGAGGGGACACAGCCGGGACAGCTGACCCAGGCTGGCCAAAGAGATATTCCATACCATATGATATCATGCTCAGTATATAAAGCTGGGGGAGTTGGCTGGGGAGGGGCTGTGGCTTGGGAATTGGCTGGACATCCATCGGCAGGTGGTGAGCAATTGCATTGTGCATTGCTTATTTTGTATATCCTTTTTAATAATTATTATTGTTATTGTTATAATAACCTATTTTATTATATGTTTTATATATGCTATGTAGAAACATTTTATGTTATATATATTATATGTTTATATATATC
>NW_010524969.1:0-10011 GCF_000687285.1 Phaethon lepturus | reverse complement strand
AAAGAGAGAAATGGAATTACTGGCGGCGTGGGCGGAAGACCCAAGCAACGCACGTAGTTCAACGAGGGATTAAGTGCCGCAGCCATCGGTAAGGGAAGAGCTAATACGGCCACTTCAAAACGGTTTGACTTTTCCTCTCGCTGCGACTCCTGCGCGCTCGGAGGTTCGGGTGAGGCAAACCCGATACTCTGCCATTCTCTGCCAGCACGTGCCTAAATTAGTTCTCCATTTTGTGGTGGCCCTCTGAGAGCAATTCCCATTGAGAAGTGAACAAAGGCCGCGACCCCGGGGTCAGAGTGTAATGCAGGAAGCATGACCTCCCCTTTGTTCAGAACAGCACTGTTTACTCTGCCTAAGTAAAGATCACCAATACATTAACTAAAGAGGATTAAAAAGGTCATATCCCTAGGGATGGAGCTCGCGCAAGTGGCAACTCTCTTCAGTCACTAAATCATTTGACTTCCCCCATGCCCCCCCTTCAAAATAGAGATACCTTCAGCTGCCAAGGCTCAATGGCACATTGTTTCCAGAGCGAAAGTCTGTACGAACCTCATGAGGCCTTCCTTCCAAAACCAGGTTAATCTCTGCACAGCTAGCCAGCTGTTTTGAAGTTGATTTTTGAAGTTATCACAGTATTTCAAGTAAAAACTATCACCTCAATGCACTTCTTTTTCCTTTTATATTTCCTTTTCCTCTGAAAAGTTCAGAGTTGATTTATAAAATTATAGCCATTATAAAATGGCTATTAAAAAGTGTAATCTTTTGTAGCTATTATAAATGTGACTCTTAAAATATCTTGTAGCATGTGGAGAGGCAGAAAAGTTGCCTGTTGCTGTAGACAATTGCTAAGTCCCAGGATGGTTCCCTTGTGAAGAAGAAACCAAGGAAAACAAAGTCAAAATGTGCTGCCTGTGAGAATTCACATATGCCAATACCTAGGCTTAATCACGCTAAATAAGCACTTCTTTTGGCTGTTAAGCTTTCTATTACCAACTTTTTAATAATGATGTTTGAAGATACTATTAATGTGAAACATATTAACAGAATCATCTGCCGAAACGGCTGAATTAATGGTGCATTGGTAACATACGGCCGGCAATGTGGCCAATTAGACAGCATGCGGGATTGTCTCCTTTCCATTCTCGCCTCTAATCCACTGGTCTGCTGGATGATCCCAACTTTTGCTTTGTGCCTTGGCTTCCTCATCTGTGGCGATATCGCTCACTGGGATGCAGATGTTACCATCAGTTACTTGGCCAGGATGGGAGAAAAAGAGCATGTGGAAGGGAGTGGTCTAGACTAAGAGATTTTCCCATCTCGACCCTCAGGCAGAAGCACTTCTGATGAAGCTGAATACTGCTAGAGGTTCCAGTAGAAAATAACAGGACTAAGGCCAGGCAGGGGGTCCAAACTGATCAAAGTCTTTGGCACAGGGAGCTCAGCCCCACAGACAAACCCTACAGGGGCTAAATGCACTTGAAACCAGCACTAGATCACCCATCATGCCAGCATCTTTGAAAGGAGGACCAGGAGTGCCAGACCTCAAAAACCAAGGTCCTAGAGCAGCACAGTACAGGAGTTAGCTGCATGGATTGTATGCGGAGAGAGGGGTGAGAGGGTGTCGTTCAATTCTCAGACACTTTGTGCGAAATAGATAGCTCTTTTTGAATCCACAACAATACATGCAGCTTTCTACTCTCTAGCAGCATGAACTAATGCATAAAGTGTGGCAAGCTGGGGTCTCATTATACCCAGCCTGCATTCACACGGTCATGCTCTGCCCCTTCCCACCTCTTCTGCTAGCCCCGCATCCTCAAGCATTGGGCAGGACAGGGAAGGAAGATTCTTTGCACGCCTCTTCAGGACATTCGAGAAGTAACTTCCCCTGTTTGCAGGCTTCTTCATAAAAGGAACCCATGCATTGAAAATTTTTTTAAAAGGAGCTGAGCAGATAAATGAAATCAAGAATCCAATAAAAATAACATTGTATTTGCCTTATTGTGTTCTGTGAAAAGAATCACTGCCGCCTTCACCCACCACTGTTCCTTGCTCCTATGGTTTCTGATCTTTCCTCACCCCAGCAGGAAGAGAGGGAAATGTACTGACATCAGGGAAACCAAAAGGAGAAAGCCTTCTTAGCATCACATCCCACTGGGGAGCACAGGGTTTAGCCCAGATGGCTCACAACAGATTCCAACATGGCCAAGCACAAAGAAGAAACTTCCAAACCACGTGTTTGCACCATGACGGGCGGTATTCCCACTGCAGGTGTGTGAAAGACTGGCACTCAGTATAACTCTCTTCTATGTTTTCTCACCTGTTCACTTCTGTGCCTGGAACAAATCGAATCTAATAACACCATTTCCAGTGATTGCTGTTCCCCAGAATCTAATATAAAAGTATTGGGCTTTTTATTATATACCAGGAATCAAAGAAAGAACAGCGGAGCCAGAAAGCCTTGACAGACAAGTTTCAAAAAGCCTGTGTCCAGAGCAAAACAAGCACCTAGTGAAAAAAAAAAAGAAAATGTGCAGCAGACATTTAAAATAATCTGTCTGGAAATACAGCACCGTATCATCATGTTGTATGTTTATCAGATTTTCCCATTGACTTCAATGGGAGCACTCTGGTTTTATCCATGAAACATTATGCAGGCATAGCATCTCTGCCGGGGGGGGCAGGGAAAAGTAACAAAATCTCTAGATGGAGAAGTAGTAGGTGGACAAGGGCAATCCGAGTCCTGAGAAAAAATTTTGCAATAGGTTGAGGCAATGAGGTACCTTTTCCAAAAAATAAAAGCACTGAACTGAAACAACCAGAACAAAGAGTATACTTAGAAAGTAATATTTTAAATTGGAGATTAGGAGCATAAGGACTGAACCAAAGACATAAGGACAATTTATTGACACACATTACAAGCAAGAAGACTGCATAACAGTTGTCTGGCAAGTCTGAAATAGTATTGGGAAACAAAGGGAGTGAATAAAGAGGAGGAAAAACACTGCAGAAATGATAATGACCAATTATAACCTTGAGCTACTTAGTCATGCAAAAGAGTAAACTCACCCTTTCTCACCCTGTATGACCATATTAGCATTTCTTGTTAGCTGGGTTCCTGGTCTGGGGTATTATAAAAAAAAAAAAAAAAACAAACCACCAAACACAAAACAGCAAGAAAACCTGTATACCCACTACTTCTTCCAGTGGAAACTCGAGATTATACCTCCTAGTCTGTCATTTTCCACTTCTCTTTTACCTTCACACCAGCCAACAGCACTCTCCCTCCAAGATAGGAAGTAAAAACCATACTCTAAAATGTTATGGAATAAGATGTCCCTTCTCTTGAATGGGAAAACAGAGGAAACATGACTTTGACACAAAATTCTTGCATAGTCCTTTTTTTGGGGGGAGGGGTCGGGGTTAGGGAGTGAGGGGTGGACCAATATTGACCCTACCTTACATTCCTGGATACATGTCTTTATGTCCCGATGCCCAGAAATCCAGACATACTCAAAAGTACCTTTTAGCTTAAAAAGAAGTTATCGGGCTTAATACAGGCAGAAAAATCTATGATATTCAAGTGATCAAATTATCTCCCCTGGTCCCTCCAGACAGCAAATCCCATTAATCAATTCTTGTGCAAGTAAAGGGTGAAAGAACAGCAGATACCAAAACAGAAAGTGCTGAAGTAACTGGATAAATTAAAAGGCAAGCCATTCTGAGGACTAGATACACATGCAGGAGTTCTGAAGCAGCTCAAGGTTGGAGGCAGGGTTTCCAACAAAAATATGCACTCTCCTATCAGGAATGAAAGGGTGGAACTCCTTAAAAATAGCCACAGATGATGATCCAGATTACATGCCAATGAATTCTAGCATTTAGTAAACCGTCTGGAAGGCTACTTTAAAAGATTATAACTTTAATGCTTAAGCAGAGATTACATAATGGAGAGAAAACCAGCATTGCTAACATAATGAAAAATGTGTCTTTTTTTAACTTGGAGTGCATCCGCAGAAGAAATTCTTATTTATTTGGCCTTTCAAAAGGCCTTTGATAATGTAATTCATAAAGACCATAAAGAAAACAGAGTAATCATGACTGAAAGTTGAAGTCATGATTAAAAATGAGCTAAGCAGCCAAAAGTTAAATGTAGGAATAAAAAGACATTTTAAGAAGAAAAAGGTTAATAGTTGTTGCCTGCAGAGCCCATTCTGGTATCAGCTTTATTATAACTTTAGTTAGCGGTCTGGAAAGATCACCTATAAAACAAGAGTGGCAAAACTGACAAGTGATGGGAGTGTATTTGGGTTACTGAAGGGTTTAACAAAGTTGAATGAATGTTAAACACGACAAGTATTTTTTTTGTAATTGCTAAGGAAATCATACTGTAACATTCTCAGCAAAGGGAAAAGACCTGGTGCCATCATAACAAGTCGATGAAAGCTTTCATGTATTTGCAGCAGTGTCAAATAAGCCAAATTTTACGACACATGCAAAAAAAGCACAGAATACTGTATTGAAAACATTACCTTTCCAATATATACCTGCCAGGGAAATACCTTCATGGAGCATGCTATCTACAGTTCTTTTTACCTTACCTCATCAAAGCTTCAGAAGTAACAGGAGTGCAAGGGCAGGTGACTAAAATGATTTGACTCACAAAAAGACTGCCATATATGAAGACATAAAGTGATTAAACTATTTATGCTAGCAAGCACATGAGCAGCAGGGAACACAACAGAGATATGTACTTTGAAAGTCTGGAATTGGAGTCTGACTTTCTTGCCTACTTCCAGTCTTGAATGGGAGATTATTCAGTTAAACTAAGCAAGCAGTAAATTCAAACTATGAGAACACATTATTTTCCAAAGTGCAGGCTGAGCATGTGAAAATCAGCGCCACAGTCCATCATTAAGGTACAGAAGTGGCATTATGAAAGAATATGGTTCTATTCACAGCCTACAAAAATATAGTGTTAAATGGGATTGTTTGCTGGAAAGGCCATAAAGACCTTTGTGCAAAGCCATGATGAAGCCACTGGCCAAGGGATCTAGCTGGCCCGCTTTCTGACAACGACAGGATATTGCAAAAGGATCAACTGTTGGTTGTCTTCGCCCTCCGTTCTCTTACCAGTCAACCCTTCGTACCAACTGTCAGGGTAGACTAGGCATTAATTAGACTGTGGATCTGATCCAATGCAGTAATTTCTATTTTTGTTTCCTATGGCCAAAAGCAATGGCAAAAAAATTGACAAGTTCACTTTAAGTAAAGCGAAATCATTCATCCTCTAAGCTAGCTACTGTGCCTCACAACGCTATCAGTGCATTGCTCAAACCTCACAAAAATACTTAGAAACATGTACGTTACTTTGCCACCTGCTGTTTCCTTCTTCCCAAATAATTAGCAAGAATCTAAATTGTAAGATAGTTTTACTATACAAATGTGTTTCCTTTTTTATTTTATTATCTTTTTCCCCATCCACACATCGTTACTTGCAAAAACCATTTAATAATTATAAGAGATTCCAAGATGTGTGTCAGACACTGGGATACTGCCACTCATGGTGGTTTGCTACACTTAGCCTTCAGTCTTGTGGCTAACAACTCACCCAAACTGTGATAATACCTCACCACAACCCACACTCTGCTGCTCTTCAAAGGACAACAAGGATATGTAATTAAGAGATGATGAGATCAAATATAAGACAGGAGATGAGGGAGCAGATTCTGTAACCACACCTGTGAGTGGTTATACTACTGAAGAAGTTCCTTCAGCTCCATCCTTACTCACAGTATAAGTGAAAGTCACACATTTTCAAAATACATTTGCAGCAGCAACTTTTGCAGCAGCAGAGGAAAAGAAATGGTGATAAAACCATGCCACTGCAGAAAAATAGCTTTAACATCAATTATACAGAATTAAGATCATAAATAAGCATTATTAACAAATAGCCCTTGCAAGAAGTGTGGACTATGTCTTAAAAAATACATAGTTTTACTGGAAATACTGTCAAAAATCTCATTCCACAAGAATTGTTACCTGGAAATATTCTCAAAGTCCCATTCTCAAAAGTCTCATTCAAAGCTTTTGTGATACTGTAATTGCCATCATAGTATAAACCACTATAGACAAAAATAGCTGTGTATGTGCCAGTTCAGGGGCTAATGGTGTGCAGCATACTGCACGGAAATAAAAATTAAGAGGTGGGTACAGATACATTCCAGAGTCTACAGGATCAGTCCCTTGTTGGATATTCAGAATAAACAAAACGTCAAACCACTTTCCTTATAAAGTTCCTATAAAGTTGGAAGTAGTTTTTGTGGGTTTTGCCATGATGAGTGAAAGAGTTGAGAAATCCGGGGCAAAATAAGATGCGAATAAAAGCTATACCAAACTCAAGTAAGGACAACTGACCATTCTTCAGAAATATGCATTAAGAAATAACAGGATTATGTGCTTACTTAAATAGCGATGTAAGAATAAATAAATGGCTTTACCTAAAAGGAGTCTTCATTTTGTCATGATGAAGGACAGCATCTCCACAAGCTAGTGCCCGTTTGCAGGGCCAGATCCTCTAAGTGGCAGCCACACCCTCTTCCTCATTTTTTTCCACTGACCATGAAATACTTTCTAAGCCAGGCCCTGGGGGGGAAAAAAAAAAAAACAAAAACCAAAAAACACATTTTTAATGGGCACCAGATACCACATTGCTGATTTCATTAGGCAGATTAGAAACAAATAAATATATTTGCACACATATATTTGGATTTTCTGTTTCATTTCAAACAAATTTGATAGGCCTGATTTGGCTCTCTATTCAAATCACAGGAAACATAATTAGAAAGTGTTCTATGTTGACAACAGAATCAAGCCCCCTATCTCTTTTTAGAATTTAACATAACGTGTTTTCCATTGGTACTAGAAAAATTCACAGATCAGGGGCTTTTCAGAGTATCTTCAGACAAGCCTATGTATTTTGTAATAGTAACAGATGCCAACCCAAGACAAGCTTAGAAAGACATTCCAAAGGTTGTCTCTGCAGTCCATGGGTTATATAGATTTGAAACCCAGGCAGATCTGTTTAACTCCGACTTTATTTAAAAAAAAAAAAAAAAAAAAAAAAAGTATTTGAGTAAAACTTTACCAGCTTATGTATCACTCATAACCTCACCCAGATTATCAAATTATTTGGATCACAGTATCTTTAGCACAGTTAATAATGATACTGCATAGCGAGTATCACCCAATGTGTCCTTATAATACATGCAATTTATTTTATCAATAATTTGGCAGTACATAGAACTATATGGAAATTGATTGTTGCTATAAACCGTTTTGCATATTGTATCATCTGTGGCTTTAATTCATTATTTAAATGACACTGTAATTATACTACATTTCATATTCTATTTAACCAGAGAACAGTGACTATTAATACAAAGAGATAAAAACAACTTCTTCCAGTATCTCAGAAAAAACCCACTTATTTTCAAATAGCCAGCTCCATCATTCAACAACAAAGCAAAAATACAGTATTTAGGGTTTAGCAACTTAAGATCAATTTTTTTCCAGACAACTGCACAAAGATATTATTGTTCAGCTATCATTAGGACTGTGAAATTAATATTAAAATAAGCTGTTTGTTTATATAAATTTAGAACTAAATATGTAACCTGAATCCGCAGCTTCACGCTATTATGCTTGCTGAAAGAGCAAATTGATATTAAAATGTTAAGGTTATATTGAGACGTGTTAGGGGATGACAACATTTATTACAGGTAGCGTATTAAATAATGCCAAATACAAAACAATTTTGTAATCCCAGCACCTACTACGTTTATTCATGTACAATTCCATACCCACAGAAATACACTCTTACAAACAAGTGATACACCATTAGTTAGAGGTGTTCCGAGTTTCATGCAGTCCCATATCCTAATAGGTTTCCACCATGCAATTTTGAAACCTCAAAGCCTGCCTAATGCTGCATTTTGCACATATAGTAAAATACAATTAATTTGTAGAATAAGATCAATACTATAGTATCTGTAGAATTGTTTATTCACGCAGAAATATTTTTTTCTCTCTAAACTGAAGAATAATAGGTGATAATGTGTACCTTTCATCATACTGGAGTGCTCTGATGCACAACACTGATTTTTATATCCACATACATAGTAGGGGAAAGTGTTAGCAAATCAGTATTTTACTGGTCTATAAAGATTCACCCCACAAAGCCCTCCCATCCACGTATTCCATATCAGAAAAGCACACTTACTCCACTGTTTGCATTCGTATTTACGAAAGTGCTCTGCAAGAAAGGGGGCAAACAGAAATCCAAGGGTTAACAGAAGAAAAAACAAAACAAAACAACAAACCACACCACCAAAATCCCCAGCCATGCTGAAGACTTTGCAAGAAGAGGAAAATGTTCAGCAGATAACAGCCTAACAAAAGGCAAACAGAGAATTTAGTGTCTCGGTATTGCCTGGATACCAGTTTGGGATTTTGGCAGCCTTGTGGATTACAAGGACTATTCCCTTGAAAAATCTAGCCCACAGTTCCTGCACTGTTTTCTACCAATACCACATCCAAACTGTGACTAAACACCTCATTATGCTTCTCTGGCACTATCTGAAGCGAACATACTGTACAATTTTATGTGGCACCTAAAAGCGGAGGGAAAAAAAAAGAGGCTATTTTTTCTACCGAACGGTAATGAAACGACACACAGCAAGTTCCATGCAAAAGCCTGCATGATCAGTTAATTCCCCCCCTTTTCTTTCAGTGGTAGGCAACAGGTGACAAAATACAGCCCCCAATCTTCAGCTTTAAAAATAGGAAAATTTACCTAGTCTACCAGACATCTATATTATAGTCTTTTTCTTTTAATATTAAAATTCAATTAAGAGGTTTAACTGGGCCTCTACACTGGCTTCAGAAAGTAAATGCCTTTCTTAACATTAATTTGTAGATTGTAGATGTTTCATTTAAAGAAAATACAGCCCTCCAAGCAACAAAGAATAACCAGTGGCTTTAGGTAACAATCTAGTATTGACAGATCTTGAAAGCTAAGACCCAAACTGCATTTTCAAAGGAACTGCATACCTCAAATACTTCACAACAACCTCTTTTTCCAATAACTTGCTAATTTATCTTAAATATGTAGATTAAGTATGAGGCACTAACGTCCAATTTGCCTAGCTCTTACTCCAGACAAACATTATATTCTGATTTATGAATTTTTGAAATATTCCATTTGTTGTTACTGACACTTAAACAGTTAATTTGTTTTATGACAAGTAAGAATACCACATGAAACATTCCTTCTATATTCTCCTTGAAGCTGCACCACTTCAAAAGGATTTTTCCCATCTATTATTATTTAGACATATTCTTCCTTTGTGCACTGGACATACTACTATAGTTCAGGAGGCCGTATCAAGCAACTCGATTCCTCTGCCAGTCTCCGTGCGACTCATTAAATAATTTCACTCCCATACGTACATAGGCAGCTGGTCAAGTGCAAGAAATTACTTCGCTGCATCCAGCTACATCTCAAGCACTTCCACAGCAAGGCTTGGGGGGGGAAAAAAAACATCGCAAGGCTACAAAAATTCTCAGCTTCTATCACTGTCCATTTCTTGAGTCTTATATTGCTCGCACAACATTTTTAAAGCAGTGGCATGCTGTGCTGTGGCAGTACACCTGTGTCCCTCTCAGCAAAAAAAAACCACCAACATCACAACTGGGTAAATACGTTTCGCTTCTGTTAACACCCACTTCTCAATTTGCAATTAAAAAGAATCTTTCCTTCCAGACACTATTTCCTGAAATATTTAAATGCTTCAAAAAAATAGTTCTGTATGTGGAAAGCTTTGCCATTTCTTCCCTTTACAAAACTACAGCTTTGCAACACCAGCTGAGAGTAGCCGGTACAGCAGATGGTTAAAATTCTGCATCATTTTTAATAGCCTTAAGAGAAAGCACTGCCTTTTTGCGGGGGAGGGC
>NW_010524968.1:0-2146 GCF_000687285.1 Phaethon lepturus | reverse complement strand
GCGGCTGGTCCCGACGAAGGCGAAGACCGGTACCCGACCGCTGCCGTGGAGCGAGGGAGAGGCCTCGGTACCGGGAGCCTAAGCAAACAGCACCGACCCCGTGCTGGGCTGAGAGAAAGAATGTGGTAGAACAGGACAATATGAAAAAAGGCCCGGGAAAAATACAAAGGGAACAAAAAAGATGGAGAAAAGATTGTACCAAAGCGGGTGGAAGAACGAGAGGCTTAGCCTGGATGTGGCCGCCAGCGAAAGAGGATTTAATTTGGAGGGAACGAGGGCCAGCGAAGTACATAAATACGGAGGAAGGGACAAAACTAAGCAAGAACTGCCAGGCTTGCCGCTGGTTAAAGGTTTTGTTAGTCAGATCAGCTGGGTAGGAGCGAAGGACCTTTCACCGAGGCCGGGGCAGGACAGAGTTGCGTTGAGAAGAGAAGGCGCTGATGGATTCGCTGAGCCCAGGGTAGCACAAAGCCCAAGGAAAGCAACTGTGGCAGAGGCTGCATTTAAAAAAAAAGCCACACAGAAAGGAGAATAGGAGAAAGAAGCATCGCAGACACGTGTGCGACAACGTGCTTATGTCATTGTTTCCGTAGCTCCAGAGAAGGTAGCTGGGTAGCTACGTCCGTAACCCCGGCCCTGCGCAACGGCACTCTGCGACGCTACGGACCGCTTCGGAACCCCGGAGGTATTCCCGTTATCCTTCCCGGGCATGAGCGCTAACGAAGGGTTTATGTACTTTTTGCTACGGCTTTCCATGTCACGGTTTCTCAGCTAATTCATAAAAGCAGTTTCGTTCGTTCCTGTGATCCGCAGTTGTAACAAAATAACCGGAAAAATCTGCCAGATTTACTTAAGCCGATACCAAGGACAAAACACAGGATGTTCAATACATATTCCTCTTCCTTTTATGGCTGTGGTTATAAAAGCTAAGAAAGCGCTGAAATTTGCAGTGACCTCAGTATCGGCTTTGAAAGCACTTGGCCCCTGAAAACCCTGGCCAGAATTTTTCACGCTTGCAAGAAAACGGAAGCAAAAAAGAAAAAGACTTTTGGAATTTTGACACAACTCCTTCGTTTCGCCGTGGGCCTGGGTCCTCAGTGGTGCAGCTCCTTGGGACTACACCAGCACCGGGTTTGGCTCCTCTCGCTTTGAAACAACCGATAAATCCCGTAATATCCTAGCGGGAGTCAACAGCTGGCATGTATTACTTCCAGTGCAAGTGCTGAATGCAATTTGTCTCCCTCCAGGGTAATTTTATTAATGTATGCCAGTTTGCTTTAAACCCCGAGTTCCGTACTTTTCATAACAGGATATAAATCACTCCACTAATGACAAATAAAAGGAGACATATACGAGGTGCTCATAGCCATGTCAATTGATGGTGGTAAATCTATGAATCAATGTGTGACACGGGAGAGCTAAAATAAAACTCCGAGCTCCGCCGACTAACCGATCTAGGGAATATAAACACATTGCATTTCAAAACACATTCTTTTATCTAGAGGGATGTTACGCAGCCTAGTCCCAATCAAAACATTACTGTTTCCTTCTCCAAAACTTTCAGGAAAAACACTCTGCGTCCTTTCAGACACAGGAGCCGTTGGCACATAACTGGAAATGTTCTGATAGGAAAATCTCCCCTTCCTTTCATAATTTCCAAATCAGAAGCCATCTAGGGAAAAAAACAAGCTGCAAACACACAAAAAAACCCCCAACACAACCCTGAAAAACTTTGTTCTTGCTGCACTTAAATGGAAACTTCCTTAGAAAGTAAATGGCCGTCATTGTTTTCTGCTACACCGCAATGAGCTGCGGCATGTAACACCGGCGGCGAACGGGTAAAGGCAGGCAAGCACCAAACGGACGATGGGAACCGCTGAACAGAACGACTGCAGCCTCCGCGGGAGCCCGGGATGCACTCTGGGCAGCAGAGTGGGGACACCAAAAGCAGCAAGTAAACAAGGTCAGAAATTCAGAACGGTCCTGGCTTACACGCTAGAATAGCACAAAATAAGAAAATAAATACCTGCAGGATAGCGTAACACCGGCATTCCCCGCTCCACCTCTACGTTGGGGTGAGCGGAGGGTGCACGCCGTGCCTCAGAAGCGAGCAGGCAGCGTCTGGGCGCCGGCCGCGCCCCGGACG
>NW_010524967.1:270-13539 GCF_000687285.1 Phaethon lepturus | reverse complement strand
CACCCAGACCAACGGGACGGCCGGCGGCGCTGGCGCGGGAGGAGGGGGCGCGGGCGCGGGACTCCAGCACAGCCAGGACTCCAGCCTCAACCAGGTGCCTCCGAACAAGAAACCACGCATAGGGCCTTCAGGCGCTAACTCAGGCGGGCCTGTCATGCCTTCAGATTATCAGGTGCCTCTTGAATTTTTGCTGCTTCTGATACTGTAGGGCCGAAATGTCGTTTTCCCCCTTCCCCACTGCAAGAGCAGATCATGTTTTAATGACTTCCTCATGTAACCTGAGCAGGTGTGCTATGATATATTAGATAAAAATGTGGGTTTAAAGTTCTGTGGTTAGTAATTTTCTATAGAATACCAGTCTGAGTTGTATCTGCTGCACCCTGTGAAGTGTTGAGGACTAGTCCACTCCAGAAAGCACTCAAATATATGCATAACTTTATGTTTGAGAGTAATCTTACTGAAGCCAGTAATGCAATTTCATGCACATAAATGCTGTGTTAGATGAAGCTCAGGATACTCAGCTCTTGGCAATATTAAATCCTGTGTGAGAAGCAGATCTGAGTGAGAAGCAGATCCGAGAAGATCCTGAAAAGCAGAAGCAAAGCTAGAACCAGGCTCTCTCATTTGATTCCTGCTTCATTTTACCTCCTATCATCACATTTATGGAGCAGTTCTCTAGTTTATTCTAGTATCTTGCTAAGTCGTCTTCTAATGTTAAAGAAAAAAATGCATGTTAGCACAGGAATGATGTTTTGGTTCATCAGTATGATTCATGCTGATGTAGGGTACAAAGACATGCATTGTTTCTAATGTGACCGATGTTGAATAAGTTTCATGGTTTCCAGTACAGTAGCATTCGTAAGTAAAAGTAGTATCACTGAAGTATTTTTGGATTTGCATACTTGTCTTTGCTTACTAGAGTTATATTTTCCACTGAAAAAGTGACTTACGCTAGATATAGAAAGCATCAAACTTCCCAGGATCTTCAGTACTTGTGAGTTTATACTTTCTGGGACAGTAATGAGTTGAAAGCCAAATAAGAAAAAGGTAGATATTAAAGGTAGATTTTAAAAGGTGTTAGGGATTCCGTCTGCTACTAGCCTTCGAGAGGATCCCACCTTGGGGAATGGTCTTTTCAGGCTGCTTTAAACTTAAAATAAGTAGCTTTAAAAAACCCAGCTCTGGAGTTGCCTTGACTTAGCCCTCCAGACCTTCTCCGCAGACAATTGATTTCTCCATGCCAGACACTTTTTCTCCCATTTCTGTTTTACTGTTTTAATTATAAATTATCATGAAGGCATTGAGGGAAATTTAAGGGTAAAGACAACTAGGTTTCTTTTTTGAAAAGTTCCAGACAGGCTTGAGGTCTGGACAGATCACTGCAGCTGTCTTGCTACACAGTATTTATGGCTGGCCTGTTTTGGTCTGTATTTTGGGGACTGGTGTGCTGCGTTTGATGATATCCATTATAGGATCCTCGTACAGCTCTCTGAACTGTTGGCAAACTTCCCCCATACAAGTTGCTAGCAGTCTAAATATCTTTTTCTGATAGCTAGATTTTTTTTTTTTACCCCCTATGACCCTTTCCTTCTAAACTTTAACAGCACAGGCATCTAAATGATGATCTGTATGTTTCCTTTACGTCACTCACTAAATGGTATGGTCTGATTATCCATTTTTACACTTGTGTTTGGCTATCTGCCCTTAAATTCTAGCTGACTGTCTTCTGTTCCAGAAAGGAATGTCTGCAATTTGTCCAAGTCTGACTTTGTTAAAAACAAATTCTCTTCTGTGGAACAGAAATAAGCATGGGCAAGTTAATGCATTCTTGTAGTCTTATGGCATTAATTTTACTCCGTTATCTCTTATTCAGAAGTAGGAAGAAAATTCCCTTTGCGTTGAGTTTCATTTAGCTTGTCATGTAAAATGTCTGTTGAAATTTTTTTGTAGTTCACCAACCTCAATATATGTTGCTTCCACAAACGACAGTGCGAATTCCTCGTTGAATTTTACTGAGCGTTCCTTATGTCACCTGGGTATTTTTCGTAGCATGGTGAGCTGATGCTTTTCATCCAGAAGGAGTTCCAATAAGGTCATAGCATTTATTACAATTCTTTCTCTTTTCTATTAGAAGTTGCAAAAACTTTCAGAGTTTTGAGACAAATTCCAGGTTTCAGACACACTGTTAACAAACTAACCATGCAGGCCAAGCATGATCTGGTTATTAACAGCATACAGGCTGCTGGGAGACATCTCTGCCAAAGCCAGTGCGCTGACCTGCTGTCTCCCAAACTGGCCCTTACAAACAAGTGAAGTTACTCTATACAACTATTAGTTATGTTGATATTGTATTGAGATACAGAGGTCTGCAAGATTGGATTGTTACCTCTCTCTTTTTAGCTTCACTGTGTTTCACCTTGAATGCAACCTGGATATTCCTACATTAGACACAACACAGAAGAAGCAATGGGATATTTTTAGGGTTTAGTATGTTTTACGGTTTATGTAAAATTAAAGGTATAAAGCTATGTACAGAAACAAAGGGCAGAAGTGTTTTTTTACGCTGCCTGAACTTTAGGTTCCTGCTCTTCATCATCCAGCTGAAAAGTTGTCAGGAGGCTTTCACAGCTCTCCTGGTTGCGATCCAATGGTTAGATGAGACCACTGGCTGGGGTATTGCCTTCACTGAACAGATTCTTGGTCTGTGGAGGGTGTGGTATTCTTACAGACCCATTGCCTCTATGGGATTTCCATTCAGAACTCAAACTTCTCCAGAGGCTTTCTGTAACTCATAATCCTCATATTTAATCAGAAAGTAGGTTCTTAACACTTTTCCTAGATGATTGCTGTTGGCCACATTCTTGCCGATGGCCCTTGGACATAGCCAAGTAGAACCATCAGCTAGACAGTGAACAGAACTCTGTTGAACGGCTGCCTGACCCTGCACTTGGCTGGAAACAGTTTGCTGACTGCAAATAGTTTTGGGGTTTTTTGTAGACTCTTCTTTCTTGCGGGTTGGGGTGGGGTTTGCCTTGCTAGAGGGTCTCCTGTCCATTGAGCAGTACTTTTCATGCAAAGTGATTTTGCAGCTTGCATTATTTAGCAGCTCATTATTAATTCTGGACAGGGAATGGATATGGTAATAAAATGGCAAATTCAGCAGACTGGAGGCTGCAAATGAGCTGAGGTTGGGGTCCACTAAGCTAACGTCCCTTACAATGGAGGGGGGAAAAAATAATTCAGGAAAATGAATGTAAGGTTATTGCACATACGCATGCCCATCTTTAAGCAGTTGTCCTTGCTTCCAGTAGATAAGGCAACAGGTTGAAAGACACCTAAAGTTATATTATTTTATCCTACTGGACATTTTTTCATTAAGGTAAATTGAGTTAACTCTGAGGTCATGGTTGTCTTTTTCTCAGAAACAGGGTAAATTGTTTCTCTGTAACATTTTGTATTACCTACCTCGAAAAGGGTGTTTGTGGCCTTGGCAGTTTGTTTTTGCATTAATAGCACTTACAATTTAGATAGATGTAAGTTTAAGAAACAGGTGAATTTTGAAATGGAGTCTGCTCTCTCTTATGTCTTGTGTATTTTTCCTTCAAAAATGGGTGTGTATATGCTGTACTTCTAGGTGTCTGCCAGTGATCTTAGGTATTTTGTGTACTGTGTTAAGGCTGATTGCAGATCAGATTGATTACTTGTTTTATGGGACCTTAAACAGCAACTCTGTTTAATCAGCTTCTCCAACAGTCACATTTTAATGAGCTTCAGAGAGGTTAAAATTCTCCTGAGCTGCGTAGTCCTAACAGGCTGGTTTCCATTCCCCTGATCCCACTCTCTTTTCCTGCAGCACTCCAGCTCACGCCTGAGTTACCAAAGCAACATTCAGGGATCTTCTCAGTCCCAGAGTACAATGGGCTATTCCACGTCGTCTCAGCAGAGCTCCCAGTATCACCAATCTCATCAGTCTCACAGGTACTGAGAGGGCTGACAGACTGCACTTGGAAAGGAACGGACTAAAAGCCAGACGACTCCAGCAATATGAAGTTCATAACAATGAGAAGAACCAAAAATACAGACTATGATGCAGAATTAAAGTTCACAATGACAAAAGGAAAACTTCACTCACTGAAGACTTTTCCCCCCTGCTCCCTGTCCCTTTATTGCCGAAAAGGAGATTCTCGTGAAGTTTTCCTTCCTCCCTGCCCCTGCATGTGCTCCGTTGTGGTTACTCTAATGAACCCTCCTGATCTGAACCCAGCACTTAACTTCTTTAACCTTTGGAATTTTGAAGGATTCCTGGTGCACCTTCCTTATGCTGTAGTGATTGCCATAAATCTGTCTTTTCAATCTCTTTGATGGGATTTTAAAGTTTTAAAATCTTGAACTCCCAGGCTTTCAAGCTTGTATATAGTTAGTTTTATACTAGGCAAACCAGTTTAGCTATACAGGTATATTGCACCTTTTTAAAGCACTATGTTATTTTCACAGGATATTACTGTTTTGCTCATGGATGTCAAGAACAGCAAAATTTTACTGTTCCAGAGTATTTTACTATTCTGTTTTTATTAGTCTAGTTTTCAGGCGAGGTCTTAAAAATAAAAAAAAATAAAAAATAAATAAAATTTAAAAGAGAAAAAGGAAAAAAGAAACCCCCACCCAAGTCTCTGCAGTGACAAATATGCTTCATGCTACTGGACTGAACGGCAGACAGAAGATTGCTGATATTTCTTAGCTCATTCACATTGAATTATTGAAATCACAGTGATCATGCTCTGACTAGTTTTAAACTAAGCGTTATTTTAAGTGAAACCAGGACAGTCACACAGAAAGGAGATGCTTTCAGGATCTGTTGGAACAGAAGAATGGAATGTCTTCCCAGGCTGGACACCAAAATAGTCAGGAAAATGTATTTACTGCCCTCAAATCTCAGTGGGAATGTGGATGATGGGCTTCTTTTTCTGTTAAGCAGCTGATTAATGTATGTGAGAGTTTAGCTTTCTTTCACATTCCTGAGTCAGTTTTCTCAATAGAAAGGTGACAGAAATACTAAGACTTGTGAAAACAAATGCATTTAATCATTTTATGTTAGAATTAATAATGAAGAGAAATTATTGTGCAGTTTGAAAAGCATGTTGAAATTTGTTCTTTTTTCATGTTTATAATGCATATTCTGTGTCCCTCACATTGCTATGATTAACCCAGATTAGTTACACCAGATGCACTTGATTGCACTGAAATGTTTCTTTTTCCCTAGAGCAAACATGTTTTGATTGTGCCTGAGGACTGTAAGTGGATGGGTAGCTGGCAGAAAATCCCCAGTAAATAAGCAAGAGTTCGGAAGCATAATCAGAGGATTATTGTCCAACTTCTGCAACCACAGTTATTCGGAGAGACACAACATGTAATTTGGGACAGCTTCATTTTTCCTTCAGCCTTCAGAAATAAGGCTGGCTCTTGTTGCAGAAAACCTGGAAAAATGCATTTAGAAAGCTACTAGCAGTGTAACATCAGTGAGCATCTCAACTGCTGTCCAGAGAAGAGGTGAAGTGAGAAGAGTTTATATATAAGCGGTTAATGTTACAGGCTTTTATACTGCAGTGTCTTCTCTTCTGTCCTGTGTCCATACAAATACGAAAAAATTGTGTATACCCATACACATTCACACTGAAGTTGTGATCAGACCTAGCAAGATGAGTAAGTCTGTTTGCTCTGAGGAGAATGCTTTTCATCACAGCTAGACACATACATGTTTCTACTGGATTTGATCTCCCAATCACCTCTAGTGCTCCCTTCCTCCTCAAACACGTGCTGTTTTCATACCTTTTGTGAGCGGTTGGCTTGCTTTGGCTATATCAAAACCATCATGTGGTGTTTTGACAACACCCAGCTTCTCTGGAATGGCAACTAAAACCTGCTTTTGTCGTCAAATGGGTAAGAAGGTGGTGAAAATGAAATTAAAAATCTGAAGGAAAAAAATTATTTCTGGGAAAAATAATCTCCCGAGGGACACTTTCTATGTGTAACCCTCGAAATGCTACATACTGTATGTACCCTAGTAGGGTACATACAAATCTGTTTGAAAGAACAGATTTTAATTGTTCCTTTATTTTATCTTAATGAGGCAGAGGTTACATTCTTTCCATAAGTTGAATGTTTCGCCTCTTACTGATGTTAGGATGAGGTGCCTTTGAGTTAACGGATGTTTGGCCAATGCCATAAAGTAACACTTATTTTATATTTTTGTGACTTGAATGTCACATTTCTGGAAATTAACCTTTGGTGGAGCAATTTTTGTCACCTCCTGTTCATTTCACCCTTCTGTTCTCTAAAAATCCTTTTGTCTTTTCCATTGGAGCTATCTAACATTTCTTCTCCCTACTGTGACCTGCAGCTGATCATCAAAGTTCTTATGTCAGGAGGTGGCAGGGAGAGGTGTTACCGTACAGTTACTTAAGGTGGACTCGTGCCAATTAGGCAAAATCATGGTGTAGATTAATCTGTGGGTAGAGTGTGAAACTTCACAGCAATGTAAGGTGCTTTAATTGAGTGAGCTTCCAGCTTCTAGGGCGACTGCCACGACCTCTCTCTACGCTGAACTGGCGTTTCTGCCTTGGTTCAGTCTGATAGATGGCCGCACGCCGCTGCTCTCTGGCTTTTGTGTGTGCCGGCGAAGCCGAGCTGACTTCCTCCGTTGCCTTCAAACTCACAGCTGGGAGGAGAGCAAAGGAAAGCAAAAAAGCGTTTGCTGGGAAGTGTAGGCTGCGGGCACTCTCCTCGTTCCTTCCTGGTGGTGAAGTAATTTGCCTTTTCTTGGGAGCTTGGTGTGTGTTGCCGGGGTGGGCGGCAGTCACGGTGGAAGAAGCCGTGCTTTCCAGGGTCATCCCGCGAGGTGAAAACGCTCCGCTTTCGGAAGTGAACGGGGCAGTGTGTCGTGGGAAGCCAGGACCACGTCATTTTTATGTTATTTTTCGCCTGTGCAGTTCCGTTAGTACTCATAGCTCTGTCTTTGCCCATAACCTTGACACCCTCACCAAAGCGTTTCACGTAGGTACCGAGCGAGGGAGGTGACACCGGCAGAGTTGTCTTCTCCACCCTGGTCACCTGGTGGGGAGGGCGGGCCGCTGAGTACAGCTTTTCCCGTTGTGGCTCGGAGGAAGCCAAGGCGTGGGGCGTGAGTGGGATGAGCAGCCTGGTCCGCATTGGTGGCTTTTATGTAGCACAAGCTGCACGATGAAGGAAAAAATTTAGGGAAAGCGGCGAGTCCTGCACTGTGTCTGTGGCACTGTATCTGGGGAGGGGGAGGGAAGAGCATTCGTAGCGGGAGGGGTGGCGGGAAGCTAGAAGTGTTCAAATCTGTATAATATTTTATATAAACTTAATAAGCTTAGTTCCCCTTCATAATCTTCAGGAATGGTACTTTAACACCATTAAGCAAAGAATTGTTTTAGGATTAAATAAATGTATTGTACATAAGGCCATACGTAATCTTCTAAAAATGTCGCCAGACAGGTGCGATGTGTATTACTATATGAAAAAAAAGTCCTTAATGCACTGTTATCTCCTAAATATTTAGTAGTAAATTAATACTATTTAATTTTTTTAAAAATTTGTCTTGTGTAGACACTAAAGTATTACACAAAATCTGGACAGAACATGTCCTTTTTAACAGCAATTTAAAGAACTTTTTATATATGTAAGGTAGTAACTTTTCAAATGGTTCTAGTTGTATTTTCCCATGTTTACTATTTGTGGAAGTGTGCCTGTCTCTATTCAGTTATTTTTTTTTTCTCTCTAATAATTTCATGCACGCATCTTTCATTTTTGTAGTTTTCATTAGAAATTATTGTGTATGCGCCTCATGCTGCCACAAAACTTTGCCGCTCTGTACCTGTGGTGGCCACATTTGGCAGGGCCCATGCCAATGGGCTAGCAAAACCACAAAGCAAAATACTTGTTTCTCATTCTAGAGTTGAGAGTTTACTGCTTTTAAGTTGTCCTGATGTCACTCTTGAAATGACTGTTAAAACTAAACTATGAGTTCATTGCATTTATTTTATATTCTTGGTTGTAATGAAATGGAATTGACTTTGCTTCAGTGTGAATTTTTTTAATAAAATAATATACATTTGTAATAATAATAAAAAGTTCAAATCAAATAAGCGTGCTGAAAAGTTTTTGTAAACATTGGCTTGAGCTACCAAGAGGGAAAATACAGCCCACAAAATGGCAGTTGTAATTATATTCAGGATGTTTATGATATCATACACCACACAAAACAAAGCTTGCAAAACCTCAGAGTCGAAATTACAGCTTTTAAAATGCCCACGAGGATATTCATGGGTATGTGTCTTATCAAAATAGAATGAAGCCTTATGGAAAGCAGAATCGATGGAGCGGTTCTCCTAGGTTTTGCCCTCTGCTTAGAAGTATTCTGTCATGCCACGCTGATGCCACTTGTTGGGATTCATTATTACTTGCGTGGCAGTCCTATAGATGTATCTTCTGAAAAAATGCTGGTTTACTGCATTCTAGAGCTAAATGCCTGCTTGCTTTTTCCTCCTGCTGGACCTTGGAGGATTTCAGGTACTTCAGGTGACAACATGGAAAGCACGAGCTGGAGCATATTGGTGGGTTTTCAAAGAGGGATTTGTGTGCTTTTCTAGTCTGTGTGTTCCTGTTCCATCATTGTTTCACAGATGGAAATTTCACAGATGTTTCAACTTCTTCCAGAAATCCCACCTGTCTTCTCCGTAACAGTTGCATCGGTAAGAACCGTTGGGATTTACTTGCGCTACCAGTCACATTAAGAAAGAGGCTTCGGTTTCTGATGGGCCTTTTGCACAAGGGTGAGAATAGAAGTAGCCTTTTGCCAAAAATCTTAGTCTGACACCTCCTGGATAAAGAGCTGTTGCTTCAGCCTCAACACAACTGAGTATCCCCAGCTCTGTACCCCTCATAGCTTCCTTTCTGCTTCCACCGTCCTGTTGGTTGGTAAGATTGTGCTTAGTCAGCAGCTTTGACTTGAATGTCCTTCTTAAAACCTCCAGTGTTGGCTCTGTCGCAATCTTTGTTCTTCTATAGCATCCCTCACTGCTTTTCCTACCTGGTCTTGCAATTTACAGTTTAATCCAGCCTCATCATACCGACCTGAATTATGGTGTCATCCCTTTTTCTGTCCGTGACAGCTAGACAACTTGCATCTCACAGCGGTTCAGAAAGTTGCAAGGTAGGTTGTTTATTGGTCTTGTGCTTTGACTTGTTGCTTCCTGCTTTGCGTTACTGCCCTGGCTCTGCCATCTCCACAGCATTAGATGTAAAGCCGCTCTCTTCTCTTGCACACCACTGCCAAAGCCTGCTGTTACCCCATCCCTCTTACTCAAATCAAGAAGTTACCTAAGATATCTCCTGGTCTGATCGTCCCCGCAAGTCAACCTCTACACCCCCCATTTTCGATTTCCAAATAAGCGTTTTAATGCTCTGTTTCCAGTTGTGCATTGTTGCATAAATTTCTGAAAAAAAATCCCCTCCTGGGTGTCTTCTCCATCCCTCATTAAAACCTTTCGGCTTTGATGTCTACGGAGGTTTAATATTTTAAGCTACTGGTGTGCTATGCGTTGTACCTATTGCGTTAATGAAAACTGTCCCAGTGTTTCATCACGCCCTCCAGTCTCTCTGCGTCCATCCGTCGCCTCCCAGCACACCCGTCGTGAGCTGCTGAGGCGGGAGCGGGCGTTTTGGCCCGAGACAGTAGCTTCATGGCCGCTGCTTGCAGGCATTCTGTAATGCAAAGGAGGATCACGGTGGTATCGCGGGTTTTTGCTACTGGACAATACACAGTAGCGTAGCGTGAGGAGGAATTTCCGTGTGCTGTTGGAACACAAAAAGCATCCTATTGGTGCCAAGTATCAGTTCGATCTGGCTAAACGTGGAACTTCAGCAAGCATTGCTCCAACAGCCAGCAAAGGTTAACGGGGGTTTACCGGGAATGTTTTTTTTAACAGGTAGGTAGGTACAGCTGCTTTACATTCCAGGGATCTTCATGCCCTTCTTTAAGATTGCAGAAAAAACGGAAGCTTTGGTTTATTTCGGTATTTTTAGAGTAATGTAGAAAAATATTATTGCATGCTTGCAAATGAAAAAAATCACTGTAGTAAGAAATACTTACTAGAACGATAGTTGTGCAAGGTAGATTAAAACCACCAAGAAGGTTACAAAAGATGCGTGTACGGTCATAGCAGAGCTGCTGGAGTTGCTGTGGGAGTACCACAGTTGTTATCTAACAGAAAGCCAAGATAATCCAGGGTAGGTGTTTAAAAAAAAATAATTATTTTTATTACAATTTGAAGTCTGAAAGTAATGCCAACCTACCTAACAATTTTTATATAATGTGTTTGCCTTGGAATACTACTATAGGATCAGTTGTCGCAGCTTTGTACACCAGCACACCGCTAAGTGTGTTGTATGGACTGTTACAGGCCATTTTTGTGATTATTTTGCGGTGTGTTCTTCGAAGCATCTTGAAGAGGACAGAGAACTTGAGAGCACATAACTTTTATGTGCACATTGCATGCATTGAGCATGTGGCTGAATGAAATGTTCATCAATGCATTCCTTTAGCTAAAATGTCTTTTGGTGAATGTTCAGTAAGAAGTTATGTGAAACCTCCAGCTGGTGTTTGAAGTCATGGTGGAAAGGATACCTTTGCCCCAGTCTGTTGTCAGAATGGAGTTTTGCTTTGCTTACACTAGCAGTAAATGTTATAAATAAATTAGTAGAGGAGAATCTGCATTATTTTTTAAATATTACTTGCATTATTTTTAAAATACGACTTTTTCAAATAAGGAAACAAAGAGATCAGGTCTTTGTTACTGAGTCTTGGACGTGACATGGTTGCCAGCAATAACGCGTTTTATGCAATCTCCATCCCCCAAGACGAATCATGTGTCTTAGGTAATAAAAAACCCAATATGTGAAGCACTGAAGAAAGGAATTCTTCACACCTGTCATCAGCAGACGAAGTTTTAATTATGGACCGGGTCCTGCCAAATGGTGTATGGCTCAGACGTCCTTTCCACAGCCTGCATTTGAGCCTACATTGGTAAGATTCTTCTCAACATCCACAAATAGGAGTTCCTTGGGATGTTAGGAAAAAAAAACAAATGAGTGGAAGTGTGCAGCCTTCTGATTTTGTAATGAGGTTTTAGTGCTATCAAGTTTAGGTGTCTGAAGTTCTCCAGAACATGATGAACTTTTAAATACATTTAAATGTGCATTTCTTTAAAAACATTTACATTGTTAAAAGTAATTTTTACCCTTATCTGGGCAATGTGGCACAGCCCAGCTCTGGAAAGATGACCTCTAACTCTGCATGCCTGGCCTGGTCAGGGGCACGGCTGCCAATTCTGAGTCCTGCAGACAATTTACACAAGTGGACGCTGAACTTCAGCCTGTAAGCTTAGGTTGTACAAGTCTATGGAAAAGCAATCAGCTTTTAAAGAAAGCACACTTCCTTGGCCAAAAGGTGAGCCAGAGAACTGCAAAATGAAAGGCTTAAAAGTCTTAAAGGCTCCTGTAGTCCTCCAGTTTGACAGACAGTGCTATAAGATGATTGAAAATTGTCAGATCGTATTATTATTGCTAGGCTGTACAGTTCCAAACCATCTGCTGTTGGTCTTGCCATTATCTAATATGATGCAGAATGAGTAGTTTGAAATTCTAACTGTGATTTTCTGTTTTCAACCTATTTTAATTGTATGACTCGTTCTTGCAGTGGTACAGAAGAAAGAAGGACGGTTTCCAATAGTTTGGTTTTGGCAGTAAAACTCGCAACATTAACTTGCTAACAAAGAGGAACCAGAGGAGTTCAGGCTTCTCCCTTGCTGGTGTCCTCCTTTCACTGCAGCAGAGGAGATTCAAGCAGGCAGATCATATCATGGTGTTGTGTAGTAACTGCACTTCTTGGGAAACATTTGAGTTTGAGAGAGAAATGTTTATCTCGCAAGTATTAGCATCACAACTGTCGAAGGTATAGCTAGTGAAGTTGATGGGAGTGAGTCACCTTTACAAAATTCCCTGCACACAGCAAGCACTGTGACTCAGTCGTGTCAAGAAGTTTATAGACTTTGGTCTTACCCACCCATAAATGCATGAATATCTGCATAGTTTATGGTTTCAAAATACTCCCCCCGGTAATAATGGAGCTTTTGTTTAAACATTTAGAAGTTTCTTCTAGCTTGCAGTATCCCCCAAGCATAGAAATAAATCCCTAACCATTTAAGAAACAATGGGGACATCTACTAACATGCCCTGGTGGGTATGTCCCTATGGGGATTGTCAAGAGTTGCTTCTACATCATGCTGCTGCTGGATGAAAGCTGGAAGTCTCCTGTGACTTTGAGACAGTCAGTCTCAAAGTAACTTCTGTTATCATCCAGAGCGATATTAGAGCTGTTTAAGTCTATTTGAGTCATCTGAGATTGTGACGTGTTTCATATTTGTGCAGTTGGCCGTACGCTTTCATCTCCAAGAACTCAATCTCGCACGATAACATTTACATACGTTGTCCGTGGAGAAATGCTCAACTGTGGCTTGTTAATGTAAATCTTATAAAATACTTGTCAGTGGATCGTGTGTGCTGGAGGATGTAAGAAACGACCTGCCAGCTAGATCAGAAGCAGGCATGTTCTTTCCCACCTATCGTGCCAAACTCATATATCAGTCGTCGTGCGTCATGCTTTTATTAATACACAGTGGTTGTGCTATTCCAAGACCGTGTTATTGCTGCAGCTTCTCGTGTATCAGAGCTGAGGTAACCCATTTGTATTCTACCCAGCTCCTTCGTGATGTTTTGAGTATGACTGTGGGGAGACCAGCAATTCACTGGTCTGTGACTCTGGGTAGTCTATATGCTACCTTGAAAATGAAATTGAAAGAGTCTCATAGTAGTATTCGGTCTTGCCCTCGCGTGGACTGAGATTCCAGTGCGTGCGACATGGAATACTTCTGGAGGGGACGGGGGAAGAGAGTGGGAAGGATCCCTGCTTCTGTGGGATCAGGGATGGCCTCTGCATACGCTACATGTGGATGTCAAAACACATTTTTGCTTTTGGATTTCAGGACCTTTCCGGAGAGGTGAACTCCAGCAGTACGCTCATTGAAATTATTAGGGTATGCTCTAAGTTTGTTTAGGCCAGCGCTCCTCTCACGCACATATCCAAATGTGGAGCTAGGGCATAATTCGTTTCCCAAAAATGCACTGAGAAAA
>NW_010524967.1:0-227 GCF_000687285.1 Phaethon lepturus | reverse complement strand
CCTTAGCCAGAACAGCTATGCATACTAAATGTAACAGCGCTGAGCGTTCACAGAGCAGGTTTCAGGTTTACGCCACGCACCGCAGCTTAGGATGTTCGGGGCCAGACGTCCGCACCCCATAACGCGATCGCTTCCTTCAGCTGGGTGCAGGACCAGCTCCCAGCCCCGCAGCCACCTGACCCAGACCCCCCTCCTCCCAGCCCCAACCGTCCCTCCTGCGGGAGGAG
>NW_010524966.1:359-641 GCF_000687285.1 Phaethon lepturus | reverse complement strand
CTAGGTAGACAGACCTGTCTCGCTGTCGGGCAGCGCGACGCTTTCTGTGTCCTTGTCTGGCTTAAGTGAGCTCTGACCTCATTTGTTTCGTGCCGTTCAATTAACAAGGCGAGCGGTGCTGGGGGGGCAGGGGGAGTTTAACCGTATGTATTAATTTCCATTTTATGTTCCAAACAATTGAGCGTCGCTCGGCGGCGAGAAGCGGCATCCAGCCCCTCTCGCGGGTACCGTTCCCAGCCACCGCTCTGCCCGGGCTGTGCTTTGCCAGCGACTCCCAGGCCA
>NW_010524966.1:0-301 GCF_000687285.1 Phaethon lepturus | reverse complement strand
GTCCTCCCCCCAGGGATGGCTCCGCGCCCCGTGCAGCCCCTTCGCCGTACTTCGGTTAATGCCCCTCCATCTCGTGCTTCATCTGGAATGTCGACGGCTGCGCAAACGAGACAGAAATGACTTGGAAAAGGGTGAGAGAGGGAGAGAAATGTTTCTTGGGATGTTAAAAAAAGCGACTTCGGGCACCTAAATTTATGCTGCTCTAAAATGGATTTTATTCCAGTAATGAGAGAGCAAAATAATTAATTCCTCTCCTGCAGACAAAAGGCTAGAGGCTTTCCTCCAGCCTCATCTTCCCACC
>NW_010524965.1:4127-6256 GCF_000687285.1 Phaethon lepturus | reverse complement strand
AGCACCACAGTGTGCACTGGTCACCACACAGCAGGCAGTGGTACCATGCTCTGTCACCGCTGCTGGGACCGGGCACTGACACCAGTACAGGCACCAGAACCATCCACCAGCACCAGCAGCAGCACTGCGTGCCGTGCACCGGGCACTGAGCTCCAGCACTGGCACCACACACTGGCACTGGGCAGCAGGCAGGGGCAGTGGGGTGGGGGCACCGCACACCATGGGCCTGTAGGAGGCACCAAACACCAGGCACCGGGCACTGGGCACAGGGCACTGAGTACCATGGGCAGGGGCACCAGGCACCTGCACCCACCGCACCCCCCGGCAGCCCCCAGACCCACGTGCCAGGCTCTGCTTGCCCCCATGGACACCCAGGTCCCTGCAGCCCAGGGCTCCCTCGCACCCTGCCTCGTGTGCCCCACCTCTCCAGCCCTGACACCCCAGTGCCAGGTCTCTGCTGGGGTCCTCATCCCTCCAGCTGGTCCCTGGGCTCCCAGGCAGCCAGAGGGGCGTCACCCAAGCGTGCTGGACCCCAGCGACCTGGTATGTGCCTGGGCGTTGGGAGGATCCGTGGTGGGATGTTGGATGTGGAGTGAACCTGTGCCCACCACCAGAGCCCTTTCCAGGGTAAGTTCGGGGGGGTTACCTGTGCCTGCCCCCAGGGCATCGTTGGAGGGTGACACACCAGCCTGGGTGCCCTCAGTGCTGCTGCATCCCCAGGGAAGCTGCAGGGAAAGCCAGAAGGTGCAGGGGCAATGGGAGATGCTGCCAGCCTGGCCTGGGGAAATAAGGCTTCATGGGAACATGGCACTGCCACAGCTTCACTGCCCTGCCCTGGGCAGGTCACCCACATGTCCCCTGTGTGTCCCCTGCGGGTCCTGAATGGGCGTTTTGCTGAAGGCTGCAGGACTTCGGGCTTCTCAGGCAGGTCCTTACTGCTGGGTGGCCATGGCCAGCCCTGCCAGGGGCTCCAGTGCATGACGTCCCTGCTTCTGGATGCTTGGGGACAGGGTGGGTTTTGCTGGGAGCCTGTGCCCAGCCAGGTGTCCTGTCCCCAGGGTGTGGGGACAGGTCCTGTCCTGCAGCCGGACGGTCTCTCCTGTGCTGGTGGCTGAGCATGCCATGGGGTGGGACAGGGACACCACAGGTCCCCTACTCCAGCCGTGTCCCTGCCGTGTGACACTGCTGCAATGCCCTCAGCCAGCGTCACTCTTCCCGTCACCAAGCCTCCAAAACTGGCTTATGCAGAGCCCCAACATCTTCTCACAAGCAATTCCATGCAGAAACCCATCCCCCCTGGGAGCCTCGGGGATGCCGGAGATGGGATGGTGCACATGGGACCGGGGCACGCTGGGGCCAGGCGCAGGGCAGAGGGTGTCCCAAATTGCAGCTGAACCCGCCTGGCATTGAATTATGCTTCCTGCACCACTTTGCAAAGTGAAAAGTTGCTTCCTTCCGGCCATTGCAACAGAAAACTACATTTCTCACCTGTCTTGAGGAGCTGGGGCTGCACAGGCTGACCGGATCCTGCTCACAGTGGTGCCCACCGCTGCCCTGCCAGATGAGTGGGGACACTGGGTGGGGGGCTGCACCCTTGGCACCCATGGAGCAAGCAGGAGAGCTCTGGTGGGTGATGGGACCCTGCCAGGCCCTGGCAGCGTTGTCCCTGTGATGGGGGACAGATGCTGGTGGGTGCTGAGCTGGCCAGGCACCCAGTGGGCAGAGTGCCCTGCTGCCAGCACCCTGCCTGCAAGCCCCAGCCTCCCCTGCCCGCCCTCTGTGACTGGTCCCTCTGTCCTGGAGCCTGCTGGGCTTGCAGCTCCCAAAGCGTGGTTTGCCCTGTAAAGAGACTTAGTCACCTCCCAGCGCGTGGAGGAAAGGCAAGAGGGAGGCCTGGGTTTTTTGGGGGAGAAGCTGGGAGGTGAAACTCTCCTCTGACCACCTCTAGCATCAGGAGAGGGGCCCCGTGCAGCTCTGTGCCTCAGTTTCCCCAGTGAGGACTGAGAGTGGGGGTGCAGCAGAGCATGCACCATGCATAACCAGCATCACAGCACCCAGCGCTTGGGTTCTGAAAGCTGCAAACCGCCTGCACGGACACCCCCGGGGCCTCCGCTACCGCAGGATTGCTC
>NW_010524965.1:3747-4096 GCF_000687285.1 Phaethon lepturus | reverse complement strand
CGCCCCACGGGACCTCCGCTACCGCAGGATTGCTCGGAGGAGAGTCACCAGCAGTCCTTGCCCCTTCGCTGCAACTCACCGCTGCCAGGTTTTCCCATCTTGAGCTGTCTCCCCAGAGAAAAACTCATATATTTTGCTAAGCAGGCACAAAAAAAGAGGCAGGATCCTCCCAGGTGTCCTGCCGTAACCCCAGCGCTGCCTGCCCGCGCACGGCGTGTCCCTGCTCGCGCGGGGGATGTCGCTGTGGCACTCTCCAGCAGCGAGTGTCTCCTCCTCCCAGCGCCTCGGGACCTGCTCGTTTTGCCTTTTTGCCCCCGATCTCCACGCGCAGACCTGTTCATAAGCGGCT
>NW_010524965.1:2193-3671 GCF_000687285.1 Phaethon lepturus | reverse complement strand
GCGCCAGGCACAGCTCGGGTCTGCGGGACCCCGAGACCCTGCAACGGCGCCCTGTGTCCTCAGTACTTTCCCCTTCCCGAAGGGGTCCGAAGTGAAGCTCACCTCATTAGCACCTCTGAGCTTTTTGGGGTAGGGACACCCCACACGCTGCTGCCCGGAGCTGCAGACCCCGCACAACCTCTCCGAGCAGGGTGTTAGCTTCAGTCAGAAGTGCCTCCGCCCTGGCTGATGTCCCTCCCCGGCATCTCGCCGCGGCAGCTCCCATCTCGCAGGCGCTTTCTGGATAATCTCATTCCTCGCAGGCTCCGGCGCCGGCTCTGCAGCGGGGGGCTGGTTGCAATCTTGCCTTGGGAAAGCCCATCCAGCCGCCGCCGTTGCTCTCCTGGTCCGGATCTGGCCAGCTTCTCCTTTCCAGCCTCTATTTCCTGATGGCCAATTTGTTCTTGGGCCAACGGTGTCTCTAACAGCTCCCTTCCTCCTGGCTGTGGGCGCAGTGGTGATGTACCTGGAACCAGCCCCGCAGCGAGGGCCGCCGCAGCGCGCTTGCAGGTGGGGATCGGGTTAACCCAGGTCCTCTGGCAAGGAAAAGGAACAGGAGCAACTACATCCTCTGTGTCCCCTTTGAGGTCCCTACCAGGCCAAATGCCACCACGGCACCTGGCATTTAGGCTGCTGCGTAAAGGCATGGTGCCCCCAAAGGCTGATGAATTCAGGGTCATGGCAGCGTCCCCGCTTCTTCCTCAAAGCTCACCAGCCTCACGTCAGCCTCAGGGGGCTTCAACTCTTCTCCCACGTCGCGGATAAACTGCTGAGCACCAAGGCTGGGGAGGGCACTGCCACCAGGGTTGAGGTCCTGGGCTCCTCCTCGGGCTTGTTCATCTCCTCGGGGGTACTTTCCCGCAGCTGCGGGTGGCTCCCGTGGGAGCAGGGTCTCTGGCAGGTCCAGCTAGTCCATGGGAGAAGTTACAGCTGAGTTTTCTTTCTTCTGGCAGATGCTGAGAACATGGAGGTGGTGGAGGCTCTGGCACATCAGGGGACCACAGGGACACCCCCTCCCAGGCTGCTGGGGACGTCAGGGATGGCACAGAGAGCCCTTGTCCCAAAAGGCCCCTGCAGCAGAGACCCTATAAGTGCCCCAAGTGCAGGAAGGGCTTTGCACAGAGTTCCCACCTGCAAACCCACATGGGCCAGTGCCCCTACAAAGTCTCCCACCCACAGGGACGGCTTCAGTGACACCTCCATTCTCATCAAGTACCAGGGTGCTCTCATGAGTGCCCATACCAGTGCTCCCAGTGCTCCCAGTGCTCCCTTCAGCTTCAGCTCTGACCTGCTGCAGCACCAGCGCGCACGTGTCCCTGCAGTGCGTGGGGCAGTCGGCATCACTGGAGTCTGTCCTCTGCTGCTGGAGAAATGGGGAACCTTGGAAAGGGCGGGGGGGGGTGTAACGGGAGCTGGGAAGGGAGAGACCCACGAGAGAG
>NW_010524965.1:404-1796 GCF_000687285.1 Phaethon lepturus | reverse complement strand
CACACGTGGCCAGCAAACACGCTCGGGGAGGTTAAGACACTGGACCAGTTGCTCTGGCAGCTCTGGTGATGCCCCAGGAGCTGTGCCCGTCACTGTCCCTCGCTGGCTGCAGAGCATCACAGCATCGGGCAGACCTGCATCACCCAGCTCCAGGTTCCCCGGCACTGAGGTTCGTCCTGCTGTCCCCCAGACGGACAGGACAGACAGGATGGACAGCCCCAGCACCAGGTTGCACCCCACGGGCAGGAGGGTGGCTCCGGGCTCGCCTTTTTGGGGGACGATGGGCACCAGCCCCCTCCCTGGGAGTCCTGCAGTGCCCGCAGGTGGAGGTCAGTCAGTCCTTCAAATTCAGCATTATTCCCCAAGAGGGAGATGCAGGTGATGGAAGCCTAGATCTGCCCTTTTCAGCATCAGAAAGCATCGTTCCCTGCTCCTTGTCTCCAAAGTTGGTCTGTCCCGCCGGAGCTACGGGGCGAAGTTTGGGCACTGCAGAGTCATTTGGCATTTGTCCGTCCGGTGCCGGAGGCTGCAGCGCTGGCAATGGGGCAGATCTGCGGTGGCTCAGCCCCAGCCCGAGCAGCAACCCCTAATCTGGAGCCTGAAGTTCAACCATTTAATTTCTTGGCAAGATACAACTCCAAACTGAGCTCTTAGAGCTACATCCAGCAGTCTTGTGAGGCTCCTTGCAGGGTTTGTAGATGATGGAGAATCCTCAGATGGAAAAGCTGCTGCACCTGAGCCCAAGCTGCTGTTTTGGAGTTGCCCCGTGTGGGACTCGCTGAGCTGGGAGCCAGTGGGTGCTTTAGAGCCTTGCACCCCTTGAGTAAATGGATGAGTCAAACTAGTGCGTGGCTATTTGTTGCTTAAAACCAGCCTAATTTCCTGCAATTGTTTGCAGGGGGAAAAAAAAATCCACAGAAAAAGCCAACAGAAAGCTCGGTGCCCACCCAGGCAATGTCCCGTGCTAGGAGAGGTGATGGCGAGGCAGGACCTCACGAGGTGCCACGGTGCTTCCAGAGAAAGGTGTTGCAGGCAGCTGGGGGAGCAGCTCGGTGAGAGCCCCCAGTGCAGACGCAGCTTCCCACCCAACCTTGGTGGGACTGAAGATTTTTGAAGCTAAGGAGAGCTCGTAGGTGGCTGGTGTGCAAAACGGGCACGGGGATGACTTGGGCCAGTGAAGTAATGGGACGCCAAACCCCAAATTCAACCTGTGCAAAACAAAGCCAGCCGGGTGGGATGATTTCTTTTGGGACATCAGAAGGCTCCTTCCGTGGACCCGTACGCTGTGGAAGGTCTTCCCCAAGGCGTTTGCCTTAATTCTTGGTTGCCGCCTCATTAAAAAGCAGAGCGAGGCTGCGGGGTTATGCAAGGAAGGGCCACGGGGTTGCCCAG
>NW_010524965.1:0-340 GCF_000687285.1 Phaethon lepturus | reverse complement strand
CGGGGCCACGAGGCACAGGGGCTCAGCTGGGCACCCAGCAAGTGCGGAGGAGACGCTGGGGGTTGCAGGCATGAGGGTGCCATGGCGGGGACTGGTGGTACGTCTCTGAGGGTGACGTAGGGAGCACAGACCAGCGCGCAGGGACAAAGCTGCCAGGGACGGGGGCTGGGGGCTCACCGCAGCTGTAGGAGTCGATGCTCCGTGCCTTTCGGCAGCACAGCCCCGTTTCCAGCACCCTGGGTGGGAAACCCCAGCACGGTGCGAAACTCAGCTCGTGCCCCCAGGCCAGGCTGGCAGCCCGTGCTCGGCATCCATCCTGCGGGGCCCGGGGCTGAACCCG
>NW_010524964.1:382-644 GCF_000687285.1 Phaethon lepturus | reverse complement strand
GGGAATACCAGCTCCCGCCGCGCAGCTGAAGTGGGAAGCGGATGAAATGTTTAAAGGGCTATTGTGGATATAGGCTTAAATATGATCCTCTTGCATCAGCCAATTTCTCTGACAAGATATTGCAAGGGTTGCTGTTTCTTAGTAAATAATGATTTTATTGCATCTCTTTAATGAACTGATAACGTGATACACAGTAAATTATCTGCATCTATAGCATTACTGAGGATAAGCAGCGTGGTTTTAGTAATTTATACCACAGAGA
>NW_010524964.1:0-271 GCF_000687285.1 Phaethon lepturus | reverse complement strand
CGCTTGTATTTAAGCTGTTGAACTGTTCGCTGTTTTTCCCTCAGAACAGTTGAAAAAAACATTTTGCGAGCCAGAATTGACACTGTGGGTATTGTTCCTGCTCATACAAGTTATTAAAATAATTACTAAGCTATTTTGAGGTAACTTGAAGCTTTCTTTAAAACTTAGATCCAAATCTGAAGGAATTAGCGTAAATGATCTGCGTTGATGAAAACCGAGGCATCGCAGACGGCTCACCCGGGCACCTCCTGGCAACGCGGCCCAGTCGCCG
>NW_010524963.1:3077-3412 GCF_000687285.1 Phaethon lepturus | reverse complement strand
CTCTGCGCCCCTGCCCGGCAGGGAGGCAGAAGTAGCCAAAACGAACGGAAAATCACGGCTTTGCCCCTTCAGGAGGGGGCTCGCGCAGCGCTTCGCCCCCAGCCCCTGGACTCTCTGCGGATCACCCGTTCCCCAACGCCTCCCCACCAAGGGCAGCGAAGGTTTCGGGGTTATTTGGCATCGTCCTCCCACCGCGTTAACGGGCACAAACTACCGCGTTAACGGGCACAAACTACCACGCCTCGCCTCTGCTCAGGGCCTGACCAGCCGCAGACGCTCGGTTATCTCCAGGGGCCGTTTCGGACCACCGGCGCTTGCTGCGGCAGGCGGCCGCC
>NW_010524963.1:0-3046 GCF_000687285.1 Phaethon lepturus | reverse complement strand
CAGCCGACGTCGCACGTGGGGAACGCCGCCGCAGGCTGTCCCCCAGGTGTGCAACCCAGCAGTTTCGGGCGCTTTGGTACCACGCTTGCTCTGTCGGGAGCTGCGGCCACTGGGGAAAGCGGATCCAAGGGTCAGGCTGTTGGCAGCCGACCGGTAACTTAGCTGCCCAGGAAGGCCAGGCTCAACAGTGCTCTGTGTATTTACTGGGAACAGATTTTCCCTTGACCTTCTCTTTTGCTCCCTGCTCCGATTCCTCCCCTGAAAAAATGGAGCCTTTTTCTCACTGGCTTATGGTGAATCTCAAGTGCTCTCTGGATGACAAAGTCCACTTGTCAGCAATATGCTTTTAAAAGACTCTGTTCTCTTCTCTCGAAGGCTGCCTGACAATTGCTCTATTATCAGAGCTTTCTTATCCGACATTTTTTTCCTTTCCCTCCAGGGCTAATAAGGAGAAAGGTTGCCAGCCGTCACAGAGAGGCAGAGGGTTTCTACTCAAAAGTTCGCCAAGACTGGAACTCTTACATGGCAGACGCCAGGGAAGGGCTATTATGCTGTATGTAGGATATCATCATTTGATCGCGATGAATGACTTTTTGAAGCCGAGACCATTCATCGGTTTTGTAATGCATGTTCTTAGTTCAAAGACCCTGCTTTCAAGTCATTTCTGCTCCCGGGGCCCCCGCTGGAACATCTCACCGCTATCACTGGCTAGTTCGCTAACCTTCCGCTCGCAGTTGCGGAAGGAAATATTCCTGACTTTTTTAGATGGCTCACTAATGCTTTGCGCTAACCCGTTTCCCCGCCCCAGGACATTCTCGCTCTTCCCATGTGAACTTCGCAGCGAGAATGACGCGTCCCTTCAGCACGACACAGGCACGGCTCAGTCACACTACCTGGTCCTGCTGGACCTGGGCAGCAAGGAGGGATGTCCCTTGTTTTGTCTTCTGAAGCACTTCTGAAGCGTTCCAAAACGAGCACACAGAGCAGCAGCCAACAAAGCAGCCGCAGCGGCGGCGAGGGCTCGTTGGCGTCATGCCGTGTTATCCAACACGGGAACGTCCTGCCAGCTCTGGGCACCTGACCGCGCAAGCGGGCACCCCGCGTCGCCCTCAGCTGAGAACACAAACGTGCTGCCGCACCTACCCGGGCTGCCTGCTCGCCCCCACGCCCTCCCCTGGAAATCAGCCCCTCCTCACAGGCAACCAAAGGACGCGCCGGGCGTCGGAGAGGGTGGGAAGTGCTGTGGAGCCCGCCGTGGTTCTCCGGGCGGATGCGCTGCGGTGCCAGCATCAGCGATGGCGGAGGGCTGGCTTCCTTCTGCACCCGAGAGCGCCCTTTTGGAAAAGGAGGAATCAAAGTTCTCATTTTTGCAGACTAGAAAAACTCTGAAACGCCATTCTCCGTCAGACTGTTTCCTCCTGTCCAGGACGCTCGAACTGCTCCTCTCCAAGTTCCTATTTCTATTAGGCTCCTCTCCAGTTCTCGGGCTTGCTTGTCCGTACTACACCTTTACGACTCACCTTTTGGCACTGGCAGACAGTAACCCCTCCGAACACGCCATTCCTGCGCAAGACCTTGTGTCTCTACTGCTCTTCAAGGAAAAAAGCTCACGGGACCATTGCTTATAAAAGCACACAGGTTTATTGCATATCAATCTCATGTATAAATTCATTGTAGCATTGGAAAGATTACATTTGGTATACATTCCTATTCTACAGCATTAACCTCAAAATCAGCTTTTTCTAGTCATTGTTTTAAAGGAATTTCTCTACACAAGTACATTTGTCTTTTATCACAAGCATCAAAATGAAATTTGTAAAATCGCTTCTTTAATTATTTTCTACACTTCATATCTTTTATTTCATTATGCTCCCAACAAAGCGATTTCATATTAATTAATAACTGCCAACGCTTCTTCTTTCTTCCTTGGCAGTTCAAGGCTTCTAGCCTCGGACGCAAAATCTAATCACATATACAATAAGTGCATCTACGCAATTTTTTTCTTTTTAATAAAAATTTCACAAACAGACACAATAATGACTGCTAAACACAAGTCATGCACAGTTTACTTATAAACATAACAGAAGCAATATACAATCAAGAATGATATGGAACAAGCACCATCCTCTTTCTCAATGTTTTTTAAACATTATATGAAAACCAGACATTTACAGTTGATTTAAAAAAACACTATACAGTTCTAAAGGAAAAAAAAAAAACAAACCCTAAATCATATCTGTATTGTAACAATGGGAAAAGGAATGACATAGGATGCACAGATTTATGATTCTTGCAAGCACAATATATATATGTTTTAAATTACATCTTCTGCAGGCTGGAAATGACATCAGGGCAAAACATCTCCTGCTTTGAAGAGAGCAACGAGAATGTAAAAGACATTGAGAATTACTTTCAGAATGACTTTGTTCACATGTGAATTGCACATTTGGAAATCAAAGCTGCCTTTTTTTTTCTTTTTCATTCTTTTTCCAAAGTGGTAATAAGAATTAATGACAGAAGAAAGAGAAAAATAATCTTGGAATCATTCAGGAACATTTTAATCACAGTATCACTCAACACTACAGAGAAGTTTCATGGCTTTGTGAAAACACTACTGACCATCGTCTAGGAGCAGAGGGTTTTGCCCTTATGTTACCAGTGCTGACCCGAGCGGCCCGCGTCGCTGCCTGCCCGCCGGCCGACGGGCAGGAACGGGCAGGGTCCTACACCATGCTGCTCTCCCCCGTCCCCCGCCACACACACACACACACAATACAGCACGTAAAAGTCGAATGTAAGTCAGTAGGTTGAACTCGGCTGGGGGGGGGCTCGCAATCCAGTGCTTTGATGCTTAAGAGTCAAACACGCGCATGTCATTGTGCAAGTGCTTTTCGAAACGCTTCGTACGAAGTGAGAAAGAAGCCGTTTTCAAGGACATCTACTGAAAGGCTAAGTGCTGGTTAGGGAGAAATCGAAAGCTTCCGCCAGTCTGGTCTAGCAAGAGAGAAACCAAGCTTTGCCTTTTGTCCTGGGCTGCCGCTGAGCC
>NW_010524962.1:0-11496 GCF_000687285.1 Phaethon lepturus | reverse complement strand
TCTGCGTTGTTTCTTACAGTGGAAGAGGCTGGGGCCCTTCACGCTTTCCAGAGGTGTTTTGGCTCCCGATGAAGCAGTGGGAGAAGAGGTTGGGGTGCAACGAGACTTAAGTGATGAACTGCTGGGCCCTGGTGGTGCCACTACGGAGCGAGCCACTGGCACTGGTGTGTGGTAGCCTGCTTATAAAGTATCATGCCGGTGCTTAAAAGGTGGCCCAGGGAACTGCAGGCTCATAACCTGGATGAGTAGGAGCTAGAATAAGGAAGAGAGGAATGAATATGTGGATAACTGGATGCCGAGCTGCCCATGGGAAGGCTCTGCAGTGGCTTGTGATGAGCAGCATAACCGTAAGGGAAAGGCAGTGGCAGTCATCTGGACAAAGACAATGAGCCTGGAGAACTAGGCAGTATAAGCTGTGAGGTTCAGTCCCACAGAGCTTAGTGGATGCTGAGCCTTCGCATGGGCTCAGAAACGGAGCAGCTTGCTGGAGAGAAGTTCTTGAGACCCTTTGGACACAAGCCCTGCAAGTTGGAGTCCTGGGGAAGTCTCACACCTACTCGCCTGGTCTCACGCTGTCTGATGCTGTTCACACGGCATTGGAGAACACAGGCCTGGCCCTGAGCAGGAGCGGAGCAGGCTCCTGAGTGACGTATATGGCAGCCCAAGGCACGATGCCCCTGCTGAGCGGGCGGACTACAGGATCTGACAGGCGGCCCTCGGCCTGGGCTTCCTGGTTCCCAGCGCAGCGACGCTGCCCTTCGCTCGGCAGGAAGTGACCAGCTGTTCTGCAGAAAGCTGGATGCTGGCCAGAACCCAAGTTCAAACAGAGCCCATTAAATGGCCTTTTCCCCCTTCCTCCGCGTTTAAAGCCCTGCTTGCAGCCGTAATTCTATTTATAATACCCAGGAAAAGCGAGCTGAGACTTTCCCACAGTGCCGGTTTCTCAGGCGATTGTTGTTCGGGAAACTGGAATGTACGTGGTATTATTTTTGTATCCCCCCGGGAAGGTTTTTTTTTTTTTTTCAATTGCGTGTCACTCCGCGTCCCCATTTGTGCCGAAGAAAGTGTGCGAAGCGCAAGGTCTCTGGCTGCTGCTTGCGGCTCTCGAATGCTTTGCTGAAATGCCGCTGGTTCGGGTGCCTCTGCCTGCGTGTCCCTGTTGGGGAGGGTGGTGGGTGCTCTGAGGGACGTCCTGGTAGCCAAGTCTCTTAAAGGCAAAGAGGGTATCACTGGTAGCCCTGTCTCGTTGACGAACCCTGGGACAACCTGTCATGTCGCTTGCTTGCTCTCTGCCTCAGTGTCCCCCATGTGCGGAGGAGGGAAGACCGATAATCCTGTTCAGAGAAACGGGCTCACTGTTACTGCCCTGCCTGGGGTTTTAGCAACGAGAAGTGAAAGAGAAACCCGTGCTTGTCCTCTCCTTAGGCACCTGTCACCTGGCAAGGCTGCCTGCGGCGCTTGTGGCTTTCCCTGCTCTGCGAGGCCCTGCGCCGCTTTCCTTCTCTCTTGGGCATGAGGACGTTTCTGCTGTCCCTTGTTTGCTTGCCCTTGTAGCAAGGAGGCTCTGCCAGGCGTTGCCACCCTTCTCCCAGCTGAACTGTCACCCTTCTCCCCTTTTCTGCTTCTCACATAAAAGCTGTTTGCATGCAGCATCCCAGCTCTAAGAGCTCCACATGTGATTTCAGCCTGGTAGCCAAGAGGCAGCCCAGCAGAGTGCTAGCTGTTTCTGCCATGCTCCAGTTCTGCCAGCACTGCGTCGCCCCTTTCCAAAATTGTTCTGCTGTGTCCTCACCCGGCCGGGAAATGGTTTTATTGCCCTGCCCAGAGTTTCGGCAATGAGAAGTGCTGTTGCGCCACATTGTTGGGCAGGTTTTTTTTGCTACAGCCAGTGTAACATAGGAAGGGTGCCTCTGAATAGCTTTGCTGTTTGTCACACCGGGTTTTGGTGTTGATTATCCCAAATTCTAATTGCGGAACAGATGATGTCTGCAACCTTTCTATATTACAGGCTTGCAACATTAGTTGTGCACCTCCTTAATTATTAATTATTGTGATTAATTGTGGACTATGTAGCGCTCAATACTTTCCACCAGGACAAACTACAGAGAGAAGTGATGCAGTTTTTCCCAGCTGGGGAGTGGAGACTCAGAGCTCTTCTGCGCCTGGAGCTGGTGACAGCTTGTGGGCTGGGGCTGGGCAGGCAGGTAGCCCCAGCCTCTTGGCACTGCCTGACACCAAGATGGAAGACACTAGATGGAGACAGGCGAGGACAAGACGACAGGAGGACAACCACTCGGCCACAGCCTTCTTGCGCACGGGACTGACAGCAGAGACACTGCCCAGATGTTTAGGGCCACGGAGGAAAGCAGAGTCCCTGTGGGACGGGCTGTCTCTCCAATGTTTGCTTCATGCTCTTCCTTGGCTGCAGTCCTGGTCGCGCTGTCTTTGCCTTTGTGTGAGAAACGGCCAGAAGCGAGTTCACCCGCCCGACCGGCTCCATGGCAATGCAGTCACAGGGTCTCTTGCTGACCTCGCAGTGATGCGGCTGCTCAGATAAGGAAAATGGCGCTATGGCAGAGGCGGTTGTACCAGGGAAGCAGGGGGCTGTAGCCCTTCCCTGTGCCCATTGCCCCCTGTGAGTACCACACACCTGTCCCTCAGCTGTGCTGTCCCCATCATAGCGAAGCGCAGCCAGCGTTGGGGTGCCACGTCCAGCCAGAGCCTCAGATGCAGTTCCTTTGTACCTACAGCAGAGCTGCATAGCTGGCTGTGTTTGAAAGGTGTTGCCTAATGGAAAACACTTCCAAACAGAGGTTTCAAAATAGAGAAGGGTGTTGGTAGCTTTATATGTAATTCATACCCTGTAGTTATTTAAAAACATCTTTAGAAATGTGTCATTCAGAACTTTCTAGGGCTGCATGCGTACCTGGGAATGTAATTATGTTTTTGAGAGCTGCCTTTTCATCCCCTGTTCTGTGATTGCTCTTTTTTGTTTGTTTGTTTGGTTTTGCTAGGGGAAAAATAAAAACGAACACTGCCAAGGAATTTTGTTTTCATACCTCGGTCCTCCCAGCCCAGCTGCCAGTTCGGCCTTCCTGTGCCAGCATGTTACAGCCGTAGCAGCACCAGGAGTGTTCCTGGGATTTTGGCTCCCTGTGTTTCTAGGTGAGCCGTGGATAAATTCCCTAAAGCCAGTCCATCTGTTCAACCGTGAGGCTGGAATTGTGTCTTGAGGTTTTGATGCGCATGTCCACTTCAGAGGTGGATTTTCATTGTTTAAACTGTTGGACTGTTTAGTGTCGCTAACCTGTGTCTCCTATCTGCTTCACACCTGTAACAAAACAAAGAGGTTCCTTCCAAGTCGTTCTGATGCAGTATTCTGATGTTCCTTTCAATTTCCAACAGGTTGAGTTGTTTCTTTGGCAGACCTGCCTGAATCTGGGGGTCAGATTTAAGGCACATTGCTGACATCAATAGCTTTCTTTTTTAATGAACTTGCTAGAATTTGCTATTTAGCCATTAAGTGGTGCCAGTGCAGAGTTCACGCATGAGCTGAGTTGAAAATCTGTTAGGTGTGAATTAGTGATGAGAGAAAAGCAGGTCAAGGAACATCTTGTTTCAGAGCACACTGAGCGTCTCAAGCTTAGCTTGGGTGATAGCTGGGTGATAGCTGGTGCGTCCCAGGCCTTGAACCAGGGTATGCGCAGAAGAACGAACGTAGAAATCGTGGCAAGGGATGACTTTCCTCTGCTGTGCTCTGAAGAGGCATCGTCCCTCTTCATGCCAGTGGAATGTGCATCGGCACCAAGTGAAGGTGCTCCCGTGCAGTGCAAATTTGGGGCATGTTGGAGTGGGATGAGGAGCTGAATGGTGTCAGGGGGATGAGAGCTGGTGATAGAACATGGCGGCCCACCTCAAGATGGGTCTGTCATGGACTTGTGTGTCACCGATGAGCCCCACGCTCGGGGACGAAGCTCCGGGCCAGTCCCAACACCTTTGCAGACGCTAGAGAGGGCTCTGCTGGGATTGATGGGACAGGCGTGAGGTGAGACGCTACTGCGAAAAACATGCCAGAGCGAGTCTTTAAACCTGCTGTCCCTCCAAGCACAGAGTGGTGGGATGGGTTGCCCTGGAGAGGCAAGCAGGTGTTTTACCAGAAAACACTGGAAAAAAGGCCCGTGATCTCCTGTGTAACTGAACCTGGGAACGGAGCGTGATGGAAAAAGTAAGCCATGATGTACAAAGCCTACAGCAAAGACAGGAACATGTAGGTGCGAGGTTCAGGCATGTGGCTCCCAGCTCGAGACTGTGTCAGCTGAGAGCTGTCAGCAACACCTACCTGCAGAAGCAGCGCTCTCCCAGCAGAGGTTAGCTCAGGAGGTCCCCTCTTTCTTGGCAAAATAAATGCTTCTGTGTTTCCCTGCCTCTGTTTCCCCTGAAGGAAGCCTGCCCGTAGCCATTTCTCTGCGTCATCCCTGCTCCTCTGTGCCCAGAGCTCTTTTCCATGGCTGCTCTTGGAGCAGGTCAAGCTCCAGGACATGGGCAAAGTGCAGGGTCTGGTGAGTGGCACCAAGAGGCAAAAAGGGGGAAAATCTGAGGACAAATTGGTAAAAAAGAGCATACAGGCAGTGAGGAGGTCTCTTGCTGCTGGCACGTTGCACAGCTGAATCCACCTAAGTCTTTGTATTGATTTTTGTAAAAGCTCTTTCAATTATTTTTACAATGAGCTCATCTTTTCTGGCACCTCTGCTCCCATGTTCATTTAATACAGGCATGGCAGGCTTTGTTTCACCTTTCTTTAGTCATCTGCGTGTGAAGCGGGAACAGGCAGCTCTGCTTGTTGTCCCTGGAGAAAAACAGTTACCTTCAGGGTGTCTTGTCTTGGCTTCTTTTAGATGCTGCATGAACATGGGATGAATGGAGCTGGAGGTGTTTCTAATAGAGCTGCCTGAACTTAGCCAAAATCAGGATACTGCCTCTGTACAACGGGACTTGCTCAGAAGCTGGTTTTACTTTTCATTGTGGTTTTGGTGGTTCGGGATATGTTCCCATGAATGGAAATGGGGTTGTAGAAAAGGATGTCTGAGTGCTGTGTTGGTGTCAAAAAGCACGATGGTGATGGGAGCCACTGCTAATCCAGCCAAAAATCCAAAAGGCATCTTGGAGTTGCATTTTTAAGACCACAAGCTGACTGCACATTGCAAGGACAATCTAAAAATTAAGGCCTTGCATCTGCTCATGGCATTTCTCAGTATTTGACCAAGGCTTCTTAGAAATTTCACGTGACAAGAAGTCAGAACTATGCCTTGAGGGAGCTTGTTTTGTATCATTTGTCTCAACCTACGGCTATACCATAAACTAAGAAATCTCAGAATGGTCATCTGGAGTCCCTGCAGATCCGAAATCCTTAAAGCGCTGTCTCAAAGCTCCCTAAGCAGAGGGTGCGTGGTGGTGAGGTGACACTGGCAGCACGGTAAACCCTGCTCTTGCATCATCTTAGCAGCACAGATTTAAGCAGACTTAGCCTTGGAGTGGGTCCCGTGGGTTTGACATCTGGGTTTTGGTCCCATTCTTCAGTGGAGCCTGTGTGTTGTTTTTTGGGGAAAGGTCTTGGAGATGCTGCGCTGCAGCACTGGATGCCTTGGCGTGCCCGTTCCATGGGGCTGTGCAGGTGGTTCAGGGCCGAAGGTTTGCTCATGGCTGCAGAGCGCCTGTTCGCTGACACCTCTCGAGCTGGCGGTGAAGCTGTTGGAAACAAAGAGCTGAGAAGCTTGAGGACCTGTCCAGGCAAAACACCTCCTCTATTTGCTTTAATAATTTTGTCTCAATTCTACACCTCCATAATAATGTGTCCGGGCCTGTTTTAATGCACTGGATCACTCAGAGGCTTCAGATGAGGTCTGGTATCCAGAGATTTCTAGAACCTGGTCCTGCCTTTGTCCTCTTCTTTGGAAGAGGTAATGTTCCTCTTTCCGTGCCGCAGGTGCAAATGTGGACTTTGCTGCCTGGTCCTGGGGATGCGCTCCCTGCAAAAAACCCAAACCTGCATGCTTGGATTCATCTCTTTCGTGGCTTTTTGTGCATGTGAGGCTTCTGCTCTGTGCATTTCCGTTCCTGCGCAGTTGGATTCATAAAGTTCATGTTTTTGCAGCCCCGCAGGAATTTGCAGGCTCAGTGAAATTGCTGGGGGCTCCCTGCTAAGGCTGGCTGGGTGTTAGCCCTCCGGATCGTTTGTGAACAGAGGCAAAGAGCTGATGGAAGAAAATATTTCTGCAAAGCTGCCTGCCTTGCTCATGACCAAAGCATGATTTCTGGCTCCTCTCTGCAGCTGCAGCATGTTAACCTCAAGCTGGGTGCTGCTAGCCCTCAAGTTGCTGATTTTCTGGAGATGAGATCCTTTGTGTTTTCCAAATACTGTTAAAACTCTTCTCTGGATAGTTTTATTATGAATGTGTATATATATGTAGGTGCTTGTCTCCTAGAAGTTTGTGGCTCTTTATGGTCTAATGGATATTTTTCCAAGAGATGCAGATCAATTATTTATTCACAATATGGATAGCTAAATTGCTTCATACGATATAAACTTAAAAACCTTTCCTTTAGGATAAAACAGTTTCATTTCTGTTGGCTGTTTCAAACCCTCCAAATACACCTTTCCCTAGTGATTCAAAGTTGCTGTATTCTGGTTTTTTAGATGTGATTTAATTTACTGTTATAAAACTACATTCTTTATTCAAAACATCCCCAGAATTCACTTCTTGGGCATGCAGAGAGGGAGAAATATCTTGGATTCTGAAGGAGTTGAAAGTTTAACTTAGCAGACGGAGGGCAGTTTGTGCTAAGAATGAGAAAAATGCCATGAGCTCTTTTACAACCAAGGTCTATGCTGTCTTCATAAAAGTCTCAAAAGCTCAACAGTTAGATCACCTGCAACTCTGGGAGCAAACTGGTAGAAAGGAAGTAAAATCTGGGTTTCTCATGCAATTTCCTTTAAAAATAGATGATTAACGGCTCGGTTTTTATCTTGCAAAGAAAAACTGCAGACCCTTTTGGGGGTTGTCACCACGCATCCATATCATGCCAGGGTGGGACGTACACCCACGTTGGAGCAGGGAATGCAGATGGGAAGTTTTCGTGTGCCCACAAGGTGGGCGAGGAAGATCTCCGGAGCGTTTCTTTTGTCCGCAGAGCCCCCACGAGTGTTTGTGGGTGCCTGAACAGTCATTCTCTGCCTGTCTCTGCCTGACGGGCATCTCCTGCCCTGTCTCGTGCAAGTGCTCTCGCTGGTAGGTTCGCAGCAAGGGTGTGTGCTGCCAATTGTTTTCCAGCATTGTTATAACAGCAATGGAAAACGTGATGAGGGTTTGTCAGCTCAGAACACGTCCAGATGCCAAACCTTTTCATACCGATTACCTTGCATTTCTCCTTGTTCCAGGGAAGTGTTATTTGAACACAGCTTTGCACAAAGAATGGAGAGAGGAAAGAAATGAGGGGGAGACAGGAAAAGGGCCTCCCTGAGCTCTGCACAGCTTTGCTTCTGATTTGGGACAGAAACACCTTTGCATTGCAGGTGACTCCGGCTGGGTTCATCCTGGTCCATAGGCCACCGAGAGGCCTCCCTGAGAAACCAGATGCCTTCTTCTTCAAGAGTCCACAGCTAAAAATGTTTCCACAGACCTCTCTCCTTTGGGAGACCCAAACCAGGCGCATGGTTGGGCTGTAATGCTGGTGTCTTTGTGTAAAGTGGCAGTCTGCAGTTCTTGAGGCTCCAGTTCCAGCTGCCAAGTGACCCCAAGCTCAGAAAGGTCTAAATGTTTGCAAGAAGGAACTTGAGAAAATGTCCATCAAACAGCCAAGTAAGGGATACCTGAGCAGGTCATCTGTAGTCCTTTGAAACACTGATAAAAAGCTTCACGAGCTACCTGCATGGAGGACATTGCCAAATATGGTACCAAGAGCTGAGTGTACGTGTGATGCTGGAGCTCACCCTTAGGTGTAGGGTGTAGATAAAGGTATTACACCCGCTGGAAGTGGCATAATAGCCTCGCTACAGACCATATGAGCTGGTAGGAGAGCATGCCGTCCTGTGGTAGGGGCTCATGAAGCCTCTCAAAGGGAAGCTGGCACTTGGATCCTTCGGATTTGAGTTTTTGCGTAGCCCTGCCTCGCTATCTACGCAACGTACCTAAGATAGATGCCACTAGCAGCTCTGGTGCCCAGCGTGCAAGGGCTGAGCCTGACCGGGAAAGCATCCTTACTCGCTGCCTCCTCCTGCATGTCTCTGGAAGAAGGGATGGGAACCGCTGCAAGACCAGCACTGCCGACATCACCTCCCAGAGTGCTCCCTTCAACCGGCCCTTCGGGAGCAAGAGGAAGTGGTTTTGGGCTGGAGCCAACCCTGGGCATTTCGCAAAATGTCACATAACAGCTCTGCTCAGGGCTCAGCCTTGCTCTGGATGTCGAGGAGAAATCACCTGAGATCAGTTTCCCAAGACCTGCTCTCCCGTGGCATCTGCTGGCCAACTGTGTAGCAGGCAGACCAGCTCCTGGCCGTGAGCAGATCCCACCCCAGGTGTCACGGCCGGGGGGAACACCGCGTGGAGGCTGTTCCCAGGCTGGGGCCAGCTCTCGGCCTCTCCTTCCACCCAGATCGCAGTGCTTCCGCCACCACGTTCCGGAGCCGTCCAGCGGCCGCCAGCCGCAGGAAGTGCAGCAGGTCGTGGGAACCGGCCTGAGGACAGGAGGCTGAGCCGCCGCAGGAGCCAAGAGCAACGCCCCGGCGTGCTGCCTCCACGCTGCCGGGCGAGGAAGCGCAAATGACGCAAGGAGCTGGGGTGCACACACCACCGGCTCAGGCACACGGCCCCTTGTAGGCTGGCATCACACGTGGACTCATCCTTTGCACATGTTCCTGCGATCGCACCCCATGTGCCCCTCACCAAAGTGTGGGTGCCCAGTGTCCCTCTTCACCCCTGTTCCCTGCTCAGTCATTGCTCCCACTAGCCGTGCCCCCTGACTGAGCTAGTGTTGGTCACTGCAGGAAGCCCAACAAAGGGGCAGGTTATCATGGACCAGCTGAAATGTCTCATGTGCCTTTTAATATTTTCCTCCTTTTTATTAAGTGAGGAGCCTCTTCTGAACACTAAAACCTCTGAATACTTGGGAGATTATTAAAGTGCCACTTTTGGCTATGCCAGCATTTTTTTTTTTTTAAGCTTTTTTAAAACTACTTGCCAAATTCTGCTTTCAGTTGATGGAAAAATGGCATGTTTTGGAGCTCCTTGTCCCCCAGAGCTCTCCCAGGACTTGCTGGGGCTGTCATCCTGCCCTAAGAGCCCCAGGAATGTGGGCACAGCAATGCCCTGTCCTCGTCCCTGAGCACAGCCTTGTCGGGCACACATCACCCCATGGCCCTGTGGTCTTTTTTTATGGAATATTCAGCTCAGCCACATCTCCTGGCTGTTTTGTTCGGTGTGTTTCCAGCTCACTTCTCTCACCATGGGGCTGGATGCATGCAGGGAGGGTGGTTTATTCGGAATGGGACTGTGGGATTGTTTGGAAGCCAAAGGGAACAGCAACAGGGGTGAAGCAAAGGCAAAATGCCAACTGAGATTTTCTGTAGAAATTGCTATTGGTGTCATGAAAAAATTGTAACTTTCTGGCCCGAAGCTGCGGTTGCCCCTCTCCGTCGGCCCCCCGGGCTGTGGGGCAGGCACAGCCACGGGATGGCAGTGTGCTCTCGCATGCGGCACTGTCTGGCTCCGCCGCGTCTGGGCCCTTGGCCAGCTTTATTGCAAGCTGGGTGTCCTCCGTGCGGGACTGAGCCTGATAGGCGTGGGGTGGATTTCCAGGCATTTGGTGGGTTTATTATTTTGCTCTGTATTTCCCTGGCTCGCGTCGGTCACCGAGGGTGTCCAAACTGGGCTGCGATGGAGTGAATCCAGGTGTGAGCGCGATGCTGAGGGAGCTGCACCGTGTCTGTCCCCCTGCCGGAGGGAAACAGTGTGGGCTGGGGGCTCCCCGGGACCAAACCCGTGCCTTATCTTCACCCTACGGCCACCCTGTGCTCCCTCTATGCCCCAGCTCCAGGCAGCCCCTGTCAGTGTCACTTGCCACCCCATCCATTACCTGGTCTTTTGTCCCTCTCTTGGTCTTCTGTCCTCTACACTCCCACTAGTGAGTGCATCTTCCTCCATTTCGTGGGGTTTATGTCAACTCCTGTGTGATCTTCGCATGGCCTTGTAGGGGCACAGATGGCAGGTGTGGACCAGGAGGGTTCCTTGGAGGTGACACGAGGAGCAGCGGTGTGTGTCACTGCTGCTGGCGGTGGAAATGGAGAGATCGATGCATTTAAATTCTGAAATTTGGGAGGCTTGAATATATTTTCAAATGTTTTAATGCAAACCCAGGTTCTTCTCCTCATCAGCCTCCTTCACCACCCGGCCTCCAGTGAACTCCTGCTGGAGAAGGACACGGGGCTACCTTCACCTGCAATACTCCGAAACTTTTGTTCCTGTCTTGTGTCTCCCCGCAGTGGTTTTTACTCTTTGCCCTGGAGATGTCGGCTCTCAGCGTCTGGCGTCTCACCAGCTGAGACACCGCAGAGGTTTCCTTCCAGCACGACGGTTGGGGTCACTCTTTCACAACGAGCGTTTTTCTCCGGAGCACGAGTTGCGCTTTCCAATACAACGAACTCTGAGCATTGCATCCTGTTAATGTTGCACTGGACAGGATTTCAAGCTCTCGGGACTGCATTCTCTGGGATGAACACGGGGTCAGCAGTATCTCTGATTTTAAATAGTGCAGCCATACAGGAATAAGCTTTTCATGTGGCCTCAGAAGCTCGATAAATTAGTGTTCAAGCTCCTTAGGCTTCTCTGGGTCTGGATCCAGCAAGGGAGCTGGGATCTGTTCATCATCTGGCCACTCCTGGCTGTCATCGGTGGGGAGAGAGTGATGTGGCTTAACCTCGTAGCGTCGTCCCTGGGTCTGGCACATGGCCTCACACCACTGCCATTGTCACAGTCACTGCAGCACCCTTCGTGGCACCCTGAAACAGTTGCGATCCTGGGGCCTGGGGAGTGTGGGGTGATGCCAGCACCCTGCTGGGCTCCCCGTGGGGAGGGCTCATCCCATGCTTGTTTTTTCCCCCCTGCCAGACTTAAAATTTCTCCCAGAGTGGCCAGTGGAAAATATAATTTGAAAGCAGTGAAAAAGACGTTGTGGCTCTGCCCTGGCTGGCAGAGATGGGAGATCTTCCCCCAGCTTGCTCCCCATCCTTTCCCTCACCCCTGCCCATCTCAGCACCCTCCTCAGCTGCTTCCCCCACCCTGGCAGTCTCCAAAACACCTTCTTGGCATGGGGAGGGCAAACACCCACTGAACCCATCTTCGTCCTGCCGGCACATGCCCTGCAGCACCCGGCTCAGCTAGGGAGAGGAGCTGATGCTGCTGCGGTGCGCGGGTCTGGCTTGCCATTGAGCGCAGCAAGGTCCCT
>NW_010524961.1:0-1635 GCF_000687285.1 Phaethon lepturus | reverse complement strand
TGTCCTGAACAGGCTGCTACGTCCGCAAAGTAGTGAACATCTCCTTTGGCCTCCTGATTGCTTATCTCAGCATCCCTGTTGTCCTAAACCTGCTCAACTCCAGACAAGTCATGAACACCTCATTCAACCCTCTCAGAATAGTGAACACCTACGGAGCTTTTGGGAGGTACGTGCGTTTTAATGACACATCGTATAGCTCTGCTCCTCTCTCCAGAATAGTCCGATAGCCAGTCTGTGTGCTTAAACCTAAAGAGAAATCCTAGAAATCCTTCCAGTAGCCGGTAGACTTGGAATATCTGTTTATGAGAGAGAAGGAGAAAAGGAGCAGGTTTCTTTCCCACTGAATTATAATTTATTTTCTTTGAGCCACTTTTAGTTATCTCATTATATTGATGTAGCAAATGTAATAGCAGGATGAAAATATCTGTTAAAGAGTTCATCCAGTGGATAGTCTTCACCATCACCAGCCCGCGCTATATTTATGGTGAACTTCCCTTCCGCTGTGCGCGTTTGCTCTCCCTCACGTAAATATTCACATAAGCTATTGGGTAGCAGATCGAAGGCCAACAAAAGGAAGTGCTTTTTCCAACGAGTGGCTTGGGGGATTCATTGCTACAGGAAACTGTGGAGACAAAAGTATAAATGGCCTCAAAAAAGAACAAGACAGTTTGCGAGGACAGGCCCAGCAGCAGTCTGGCTGCTGCCTTCAGCTCAGGAAATCCCGCTTTCGGCTGCAAGGTGGGACTGGGCAAGGGAAGCATCTCCAGCTGCGTTTGCAACCAGGCTGGTTTTTTAGGCATCTGAGTCTGTGTTTTCTGGGGACAGGTCACCAGGATTAGGTCAGCCACGATCGGGCTCGCCGTAACCATTTGTGTGCTGTCCCACCCAGCCTCTTCCAACGGAGAAAACGCTGGAAAACAGGGCTTTTCGGAACAGCCTGCCCCAGGGGCAGCAACAGGGCCGGTCTGCTCCGCATGGACCTCTGGCTTTGCCACCACCCTGCCACGGTGGCCATGGGGTGTTCCCCAGAGGTCTGGGTGGGCTGGGCAGCTCTGGGTTTAGTGGGTTCTGGGCAAGGTCCCACAGGAGAAGCCAACAGTAATTAAATAGGTTTTATAAAAGGCGAAGCGGGTTGGCTGTTGAGAGGGCTGGCTGAGCCCGCGGTGAAGGGGAGGAGCAGGTCTCACTGTGAGCGCTGAAGATGCAGAGGACACCTGGAGCACATCCACCCGGACACCCACAAGTCTATGGGCCTGATGGGATCCACCCGAGAGTACTGAGAGAGCTGGTGGAGGAGCTTGCCAAGCCGCTCTCCGTCATTTATCAGCAGGCCTGGTAAACAAGGGAGGTCCCAGACGACTGGAGGCTTGCCAATGTGACGCCCATCTACAAGAAAGGATGGAAGGAGGATCCTGGGAGAAAGGCCGGAAGGAGGATCCTGGGAACTACAGGCCTGTCAGCCTGACCTCTGTACCAGGGAAGATTATGGAGCAGTTGGTCTTGAGAGTGCTCACGGGGCATGTGAAGGACAACCAAGGGATCAGGCCCAGCCAGCATGGGTTCATGAAAGGCAGGTCCTGCTTGACCAACCTGATCTCCTTGCATGACCAGGTGACTCGCCTAGTGGATGAAGGA
>NW_010524960.1:19355-20555 GCF_000687285.1 Phaethon lepturus | reverse complement strand
TTCAAGGGCACGGACGGCGCGGAGAAGGCGGCGGAGAAGGCGAAGCCCGCGAAGGCAGAGGAGGCCAAGGGGAAAGCGACGAAGCCCGAGGAGGCCGCGGAGGAGGTCGGTGCGGCACCCGCGCCTCGCGTTGTTTGGGCGAGGGCACGGGGCGGCCAAGTTAGCCAGGTCTTCAAAAACCTGCTAACAGCAAGAGGTTTGGTGTTTGTACCGTGCCTTAACTTTCCGCAGCTTCTGTAACTTGAATTAGCAATGGGCCCACTGCGTCTCCCAGAGCTTCAGCCTTTGCTGAAATCTGCTCCTGTGCTGCTGTATTTTCCCCAAATATTACAGCACCGCAATAACGTGTGAACGCTTTAAAGCGTGCCGTTCACTAGCACTGCATGTGCTTATTCAGTGCCTTGAACTAAGTGGTTGTTTGGTTTTGAATGTAGTTGGTCTGAGACTAGTTAATGCTGCAGTCATAAGTCTGTTTTTATAAACTTAGGGGCCGCCAAAGTATACAAAATCAATTTTAAAGAAGGGTGATAAAACCAACTTTCCGAAGAAAGGAGACACTGTTCATTGCTGGTATACAGGAAAACTACAGGATGGGACAGTCTTCGATACTAATATTCAAACAAGTAAGGTCACGTATATGTTGTTTGGCTTTTGTTGCAAATGCACATGGAGAAAATGAGCTGGAATTGTTAAGCAGCCTTGGGCAAGCGTTTGCTTCTGGAAGGTGTGCGTGGCAGGAGTCCTGACAGACTGCTTTTGCCATCTTGTTGTTGAGCAGACCGGGGCTGTCCCTGCAGCCTACTCCTGGAGCCTGATTTTCCATGAGAGAACACAGGGCAGTATTTTAGGACTGTCTGGTGTAAAGTTACACTGCTGCATCTTGCGAGACCTCGCGTTTAGCGTTCTCCAGGCCATAGATAATGTGAAATGCAGCAATTAAATCAGTACTGAAACTACTTTGGAGGAAAGTCAGTTCCTGCCTGGGGAGCTTCCCTTATCTATGGAACTCAAGCACCAACAATGGTATTAGCTTCTCTAAATATACATGTCTTGGTGTGCTTCTGTAATAAACTCTTAAACATGGAGGCATTGGAATGAGAGCAATTTCAAGTCATCTGGTATACCATATCCACTGTGATGGATATGCTGGTGTTTTTGTGAGAGTTCCTCAATCAGAGAATTTAGGTATATGAAATTCTG
>NW_010524960.1:0-19324 GCF_000687285.1 Phaethon lepturus | reverse complement strand
AGGCTAGAAACGGTCTTCCAGCAGTGGTGTCCAACACTGAGAGGAACAGCAGGGCTGTCACTGGAGCGCTACCTGTGATTCATTGTACTTATATGTACGTTCCCTATCGAAGTTTTTTGTTTCAGTAATGTGTTTATGACTTGTACCATCAACTTAGCAATTCAGAATGAGTCTCTTATGTTCACTGGATCAGTATTTGAAAGACGCTCATCAACTTTAGCTCTTAGTGCAACTTGAACATTTAATAATGTTTTTAGTTCACAGCACTAAATTTTCCCCTAAAAATCTAACAGTGGGCTAAAAATAATATTATAAGAACAGATATTTATATAAAGCATGATCATAATAGTAATTTTAGATAGAAGTATGATATGTGCTGGTGTGATGTTAAAGCAAATGAACATATAACTGTCTTTCAGGTTCAAAGAAGAAAAAAGCAGCCAAACCTTTAAGTTTCAAAGTTGGCGTAGGAAAAGTAATTCGAGGTGTAAGTAAACCATTAACGACTCCCTCAATCCAAAAAGTTTCAGGATTTATGACTGGGGTGCAAACTTTGAGCTGCTGTTCTTGTTTCTTGTGGACATAAAAAGGCAAGTTGAAAGTGTTTACACCCACAGAATGTCATATTTATTCTTTGCAGATGCATTTATCAATCTGCAGTGTCATTGCTCTCATGAAGTAGTGCGTGGAGCACAGCGTAACAACTACGTGTCCCTCGGGACAAGCACAGCCATCTGCATGCTTCTGCCTCGTGCTTTGTACAGCAGACAAGGTTATGGGGTTCCCAGGGCTCCATCGGTCACACTGTGCATTTGGTGTGCTTTAGTCTGTCAGAAGATTGTTTTCTCTCAGCGTCTTTTCGGTATTTTTCCTGGTGCCTCTTCATGTGCACCTCAGCTCATGTTAGCTCTGAACTGGATGCTGAAACTCCAAGTCCTAGTTGCTGTCATGCACTAAAATGAGTTGCAGTTCTGCTGCTGTAACTCCTCGGCTGTGTCCAGCACTGAGGGAATATCTAGGTAGGCTAAAAGCACTCAGTAGAACACTCGAGTGTTCTGCACACCCATCTGCTCGCTTACATCGTGGCATCACAGGCAGTGGTGTGGACTTGGTGTGTCTGGGAGTACAAATGTGCAAAGCAAACAAGGTGCTTAACTGTTCTCTCGCTGCTGCTGAGCCAGTGGTGAAATTGGTGGCTGTCTGCACAAGATGGGAATGCAAGAAGGATCTTACGCTTACCTGACATTAAAAACATAACAAACCCAACCCAGCATCATCTTCCATGCTGCTGCTATGCAGGAAAAAGGCCTTTATGGGTGACAGGATTGCAGCAGAGAAGGGGAAAATGTCCCTGGGCTTGTGGCCAGTACCGCAGAAGCAGTGGTTGCCTGGGTTTTTCTGTAGTCTCTTGGCATAGCGCTGCTGCATTTGGGTGGGTGCCAGATCTGTTCCTTGTGCAGCTACAAGGCATGAGCAGCAGCTGTTCGCTGTGAAATGTTGATATGGTGCTAAACCGAATGCCAGCTTTGGGCAGCACGAGCCAGTCTTGGAGAGGGACAAGCACTGAAACAAAACTAGTCTTTAAGCGTCAGCCTAAAACAAATGCCAATCCATTGATACTGCAGAGTGGTGGGGAAACACGAGGTCGAGGGAGGCCAGCCCCTTGGTACCCACTACAGCATGGTGGTGGTGTGGTGGTCTGCCATGAAACGCATTCCGGAACTGTGGATACTTCAATGCTTCATTGGCTTGCTAATGTCTGCCCAACAGAGAAGCACGAACCTGAACTGCGAAGTGCAGTACAGGCTAGTGTGGGAGCAGGGAGCATCAGCCACGGGGGAGCGTTTCCACAAATAAAAAGGTGAAGCTACCGCAGGGCTGCGCTCCGGGGTGGGTGAGCACGCTGGAGAGAACGGTGCAGTACCACGCAGGTATTCATCGGAGAAAATTGGAAGAGCACGTGACATGCACTTCTGGTCAAGCTCTGCCAGACTGACATGCTGTTCTGTTCTTTGAGTTTGCTTTGTTTTTTTATGTTTGGTTTTGTTTGTTCTTTTCTTTTAGTGGGATGAAGCTCTCCTAACAATGAGTAAAGGAGAGAAGGCTCAACTGGAAATTGAACCCGAGTGGGCATATGGCAAGAAAGGGCAACCAGATGCTAAGTATCCTTCCCCAATCAGTAACTCATTAAGTAACTTGGAAATGCTGGGTGGAATAAAGTGCTTTGTGGACAGGGGTGTAATGGAGGGGAGCATTCACTTGTTACTCATAGCAGGCTTAGAAGGTTCATGAATATAAAGAAATTCAGTGAACTTAATGGCTGGATGCAATTGCCCGTTTGTTCTGAAGAAAAGCTCCTGGAGGGAGTACTGCAGAGAACTTGCTGTTTTCTGCCTGCTTTTTTACTCCAGCTGCTTATTCCTGCAACACTGATGGGGATGCTAACCAGTGCAGCAGGGAGGTGGGAGGAAGGCTACCGGCTCTAACTGTAGAGACAGAGTTAAATCTTGGCTAGAACTGGTTCTGGGATACAACTGAAATACGGGCTGGAGGGAGTGATCCTCCAGAACATCTTGTGTGGTCATGTACCAGTGCTTCCAGAGGAAGGGACATGATTGTTCTCTCCTGCTCAAATCCTGTGTCATGATGACTTTAAAGGACTGTCTGGAAATCCTCCTTCCTTCTGGTATAGTAGGACAGTCTAATGTCCTCCCAGAGGAAGACTAGTGACTGTGTCCCAAAAATGGAGACGATGCTTAAGCAGTTCATCAGCAGGATGGGAATAAGAAGTACGGCTTAATACAGGTGTAGCTGCAGAGCTGGTACCCAGTACCTTGTGCCAACCCATGTGGACAGCAGCTGTGGTCCTGTGCTAAATCTGAGATGTTAAAACGGGTCAGTGAAATACAAAACTGACAGAGGAGAAGCAGGACAGCAGGTGGCAAATCCCCTAATGCTGAGGGCTCTGTTTACTATGCAGGGATTGTTTCCAGGGATTGGGCTTTTGTTTGGTGGTTTTTAAAGCTTCCTTAACTTATGCAAACAGGATTCCACCAAATGCAAAACTTTTCTTTGAAGTGGAATTGGTGGATATCGAGTGAAATGAAGAGTTTCTGTTGCTGCTGGGAATCCATTTATGATCAAGAAAGCTTCTGCCAACTGCAGTTTTGCTTTTGTAACTTCAGGATATAGTTACAACCGTGGCCTTGTATTGAAATCAAGTTTGTTTTCCCTGCCCCCTACTGCTGTACAGTAACATACCACTAAAGAAAACATAGTTTATACATGCAAGTGACTTCACTTTTTTTTTGTCTATATGATCACCTTAAAACTTCTCTCTCTTACTATGGGTGAAAAGGGCAGTGGACTCCAGCACAGTGCTAAGGGAGAAGCAGACCCATCTGCAACTGCCATGACTTCATTACCCTTTCCAGGGCTGAGTGCTCTTTTACTGAAAAACATTCAATAACTAGCTCAAGTCTGTGTAGCTGCCGAGTTTTACAACACTTTCAGTTAACCTAAAATATTAGAAGAGGAAAAAAATTACATTTATAGTCTAGGCATTCCTTAAATTAGAGAAAAAAAATTCCACTGAAGTTCTCCTTCAAAGGCATTTTATATTCGTGTCAGGCAACATGCCCACCCCCAGCTAGCCGAGAACCGTACATGCCAGGAACGTTCCCAATGTGTTCCTGTACCACAGCCACAGGAGTTTGTTTCAACAAAATGGGTGAACTGAGATTCGGGTTTTCTTACTCCTGCCTTGAATGAGGGAATCCAAGAAAGCTCAGAGGACTACTGAATTCCTTGCTTTTATTACAAAAATGGGAATGATCACTTTGATCAAAATGAAAAAAGTCTGCTCACACTGTGTACATGAAAAACTCCAAATACAAAAATCATCCCAAACACAGTTTGTGCTTTTTATAAAAGAATGCAACGTCATTTTGCACTGCATTTTCATTTTTGACCCCCACACAGAATAGAAAATGCATATCGCAGCTTGCAAAGGCTGCCGTCGTAATCTGAAGAACTTCAATTGTAACAACATAAACCAAGCAGCCTGGGCTTTGCTCGCTGGGGCACGCGAAGAGATCTTCTGATAGAAGCAGGCTGTGGGGCTTTGGCTGGAAAGCAGAGCAGGAGAGGCTGGCCTTGCTCCGGAACTGGCAGCACTCCCGCCCCGCTTGTCTCCCACAGCAGCTGTGGTCACTGACACTGGTCAGCGGAACGGCTTTGGGAGAGAAAAACCCAGAAAAACTACAGCTTTACTCATTAAGTCTATAGAATCATTATGAGACTGAAAAAAGTTCTTCAGATATCTCCATAAATTAGTGCAGGGAATTAAAAAAAAAAAAAGCATTTATGGTAAACTAGAATTGTACAGAGATACCATTTATCAGTTACCAGCACACAAATCTTGCTTCACACATACCTTGTGAACATCAGCTCACTTCACATGCAAAAGACCAAAAAGCAGGTATTACAACAGTTCTTTCACATCCCTAATTTAGAAAAATATATTTTTTTAATTCCGTCTTTGTTGAAACTGCAGCAGTGTGAACTTCGCTCACTCCTAAGATCAAGTTGGGTGATAATACTGTCCATAATTCCAGGCGTTCTGGTAATTGTACTAGGAGAAAAAAAAAACAACACGGTAACTAAGTCAAACTGCCCATGCTCCACGAAGCATACCTGATAACAGGCTGCCTATTGATCGTCCCGGAGAGTCACAGGGAAGGCCACCCTTTTGTGACTGTGACAGTCCTGAACAGAGCAGCCAGCATGGCTTTGTGCCCGTGCCACAGCCACAACACCAAGGGCTCAGAACCTCCTCAGCCAGGCTTTGCACCCAGCCATACCCCCAGCTGGTACATGGGCCGGAACAAGTGAGGTGCTCCCCTGCAGTGCAAGGCCCACGAACTCCGAACCACCTCCGGGTCCGCTGGCAGTCAGCTTTCCTGCCGAGGCAAAGCACAAGGGTGCTTCAGGGCAAGCCCAGGCTCAGATCTGGAGCCAGGGTCAGCGCAGGGGCTGGTGCTGTTGCCTGTAGTGCTCCTAGCTGCTCAAACATGCACCTGATAAGTCTTCTCATACAGGACAGGCCAGAGGCTCACTCTGGCTCCTCAGATCCCCTCTTTGGTACTTGCTCTACGGCTCCTCGTTACCTCCCTTTCAAGAGAATCTCAGAGGAAGAAGGGAGGGAGCAGGAGGTAATGTAAGCACAAACTGTCTGTACACTAGCTCCATGTCCACTGTTACGGCACACTCCGCAAGACGGAGAGCCAGGGCAGCGAGCTGAAGTGCCCTAACACTACTCCCTTCAAAGCCATTGGTTTGTAGCTAGCGGAGGCTGTCAGACAGTTCCTGTGGCCTTACTGCAACCCACTGTACCCCAACTACCACAGCTGAGCCGAGGCAGGTATGCAGCTGCATAATGTTGTTGGGGTAGAGTGAAGAAATGTCTCCATTCCCTCAGGAAGCGCTTCTGTCTGCTGTTCTCAAGCAGGTTGTGAGACACACAGAAGGCAGACAGTGATGGAGTTACCATTTCAACCACAGGACTGAGATCTTCACCAGCACCGTAAGCCTGCTATTCCCACAGTGCTGCGTTTGATAACTTGGGGCATTTTTCCCGGCCCAGTACTGCGCAGTTTCCCCATGCTGGGTGAGACACCTTTCACCGCCTGACTTTCGAAAGAACACTTGACCTTGATGCGGACAATTCTAAACCAGTTACACAGCAGCCAGTTTGTGTCCCATGTGCAAACACTGTTCTCATGGGCTTGGTAGCTCCTTGCAGTCTAACAACAGTTTTCATTAAACTGCTTCAGCAAGAATTTCAGCTGGACCCTCTACAACTCATAAGAATAAGCATCCCAAGCGTGCAGTGCCTCACTCTCTGCCCAGCTGAGGGGGCACCAGCAGTACCCACCTTTACCAGTACACCTACGTACAGGCAGGTGTTGAAGCTCTGACTTTACAGCCTGCCCCTTGGGCAAGTCAGAACACAAAATGGACATCAGTCTAGAAGCAAACAGAACATGTTCTGGACGTTGCTGCTGCCACAAGCAAGAAGAGGAAACTGAGGTAGGGTATCACCAATTCACTCTTTAAGCTACTCTAGGGGACAAAATTAAATGCCATACAAGAATAGCCCCCAAAGACAAGCTACCGAACAGACTGATTTCGCATGCACTGTGTACTAGCACAGTAGAATCCATACAGAGACCTTGTAAGAACTACTAGTTGGACAGAGAAACTATCAAAACGGACAGTAAATTGGCATCCCAAGGCGACTCTCCTGGGCAAAACACTTCGGCACAGGTCTATTGCCCTTAGCCAGCAATGCCCTCAGCTGCTGCTACACTTCCCTTCTCGTGAAGGGCTAGCCACCAAACTGCTCATCTCGCTCCACAGAGGAAAATATTTTACACTTCCATGTGTGGAGGCCAAAGAGGAATCAAGAAAACAGGAGCTAAATTTCTAGTCCAAGCTTTCCTCACCAACTGACACTGGGCCATAGATACAGTCACTGGGAAAACCACAACCTGCATCTATTCAGAATGTGCACGTTAAACAAAGGAACAAAAGCACACACCTACCTGATACCAGGCGTTGTAGTTATATGCTGCCTGATTGACTTGCATGTCTCCATCCATCATCTGTGCTGATGCCAAAGTTGGGTCGTCTGTGAGCATTTTCTTTTCATCTGGCTCCTCTGACCTGTGAAGTTAATGTTTGCTGGTAAACGGTATCTTAGATCAAATTCTGAGCATGTCTTTGTGTGAGAAATGTTGTAACGGATAAGGGTAAGTAATATTTTCAAACTCAGTGCCATGTCCAAACAGGGCAACAGAATTTGATTTAGAGAAAGACAGTAGCATATTGTGCCTCAGAACAATAGTCTGGTTTCTAAATTGTTGTGGTACTCAAACTGAGACAGCAAATCATGTTTCTGCTCAGTGACAGAGTTATTTTTACCAGTACTGTTTTTTTCTATGATACATAATTCAAGCGGTTATTTTCCAGTGGATCTGTTTCCAAAAATTGTAGCCAACATTATAGCCTTATTTAGTTTATACTTGAAGTGATTAAAAAACAGTGGTTTTGTTCTTGCAAGCAATAGGTTTAAAGCTGAAAAATATATGTGTATATATATTAATAGATTAATTAAAAAAAAAACCACCACAAAACCACAGCCCCTGAGATTATTCTCTGAACTGTTTTTAAAGCATTTCCAGAGTGCTTTGTAGCGGCTATAGTTCAGCGTAGTATGTGCTCCAGCTACCCCATACTGCATCATCTATCAGGTTAGTATATACCCCCAGGTGAACATACTTCTTACCCATTCTCTGCTCTCCTTTTTAAAGAATCCTGCTCCTTGAGAAGTGCTTGATGTTCATCATAGGCATCCAGAAGCCTGAAGGAGACAAAAAGAAATAAAGCTTTACTCACCATTTTCATGCAACCATTTTAAAATGTCTACTTCAGGCTGTAAAAACACAAAAACAGTCTAAACCAAACTTCAATCAGTGATCCACCATGAAGTGGGATAAAGCCAAAAAACTAAATTTGAAGGGGGATTCCACAATGCATAGTGAAAAATCTTCTGTTCTCAGAAATGCCCAACTTCCTCAACCTTCATCACGCTTCATACAGTTCTTTTATAACGTTCCTTTATAAAGAGGTTTTCTAAAACTTAATTGTGATACAACTGCTTCCTCCAGTGACTGCACTCCCTCAGCTGCGCACTGATGCCATCCATAGCAGCACTGATATTTATTCATTTCTTTAAATACTGTAAATGAGCATTATACAAAATTATTACAATACCAAAGTATCACCTACAGCCTTTTTCCAAACAACGTGGGAAGCATAGGTAGATTTAATGGAGCACAAGATAGTCATATTATTTATATAGCAAGCATAACCATATATTGCCGAGTGAAAGAGTAATACCCCTATTTCCTAGCTAAAATTCCCATAAATAGCTAAATATAATTTCATCTGCTGCATACCACAGTTTACAAGGTAATCACATGAAAACTGCTTCTTCTGTCAATCTTACTCTTGATGGAAACCACTTCTTGAACTTATTCTGTGCTCTAGTGTTATTTGGGCACTGAAAACTTCATTTTGTTTGGTCTATCTAGGATCCCAAACTTGCAATGCTTGGTTGCCATGCAAGTTAGAACGCTCAGAGTCTGCAGAAGTTAAGGACAACTATTGTTAAAAACATACAAAACAGAAGGACTAACTCACGGTTAGTCCTTCCAAGTTAATTAGCTGCAAAATATAAATAAAAACAAGCGCTTATTTTACAAGAGAAAATTAAGAGGAAAAAAGTGTATCTAGCATTTAATTAAAAAGTTGCAGTTCTAGTATCTGATCCTCCCTTGTAAGCATATGGCATTGTTATTACTTCTGAACACAGAAAAATCAAATTAGTGCAGTTTTGGAAACCTCAAGCAGCAGCAGCTCACAGGGTATGGATCATCAAATTACACCTGTGTCACAAAACACCTCACGGTCCCTTTGAGGAGCATCCTCCTTTACAAAATTTAGCAAGGGAAAACTGCAGTAAGAAGTTACAGGCAGCACAATTTTGCTCCACAAGGCATTAGATATTCCAGAAAAAAAAAGGTAGTTTTTTGAAAAAGAGATTCATATTTAAAAATAGGAATTTGGTTCAGAAAAGCAACTATCCCTCAACAAAGAGCTGATGGCACACAAAACAATTTAATGGATGCCACTAGCTCTACCCCTTCCCTCCTACTTCTACAAGCACTCTTTTGGTGACCCTAATTTGGCCATTACACGGATTACATCTTACTTGTTTACATCAGAACCAAAATCTTCAAGAAATTCCACTTTTCGCTGAGAAAACGTAATCCTCATTTTTATGGACAATGCACCATTGACAGCTTTATCAAAACAGCTCAAGATGTTTTCTTCATTTTGCTTGAGATCGCCACTGTACTCCATTTCAAGTAAGTTGAGATACAGTTTTGTATTTTCCTGTGCAAAAGATGTATTAGAAGTTGCACAACTGTCACATTAGATATTTAACAGTGAATATACGTCTATCGGATGCATACCAGAATGTTTACATCATAAATATATGCTAGAATAGTCAATAAAAAGATTGTCTTTTTGTATTGGTCATCTTTAACCTGCTTTATTTCATAGACATGTTAGAAGTGATCTAACACTACAAAAACAGATGCAAAAACTTTGCTAATAGTAAGCTAGTAGTACTCGGAGTGCCAAATAGTTCTGCGGTTATACAAAAGGATCTATGAGTACTGCCTACACAATCAATTTTGTTCACCTTGAGGATGTGAACATGCCTATAATACTTAAGATTCTAAAGAGGAAAAAGGAAAGTATCAAGCACGCTGTGCTTCTGAAGAAAAAAAGTTTGCAAACTTCCACATTTGCAAGCTGCAAATACGGCAACATCAGTTTAGAGGGACTGGTGTCTCCATGTAGTAATGAAACATCACATACAGCTACAATTCCTGTCATCATTGTTGCCATATTTAAAAAAAAAGTTTCAGAAAAATACCAGGATCATTTTTTTTTTTTTTTAAATACAGCAAAGAGGGAACACATACTTTGTCAATTTCTATGGCTTCTGACAGCACTTTTCTTGCCTTTGGAAGATTTTTCTGTACTTTGAAGAGGTGTCGAGCTAATTTGATGGCATAAAACGACGATTCACTAATTGATTTGGCATTCCTAACAGCATCTTCAAGCAGGTGTTCAGCTTCTTCCATGTTTCCATGTCTGCGTTCTAAGCTTACTCTTCGTAAGCGAATCATTGCTAGCCCTAGAATACACTCTTCAAATGTTTTCAAGATTCTTCTTGCTTCATCGATGTTGCCTAAAACACCGGTGAAGATGCTTTTAGATATGAGACATCCAACAGCCTCTTAAAAACAGAATCCCTCCCAGCAAAAACTAACGTTGCTCTTACCCTGCTGTTCCTCAAAGGCAGCCCACAGCATGTGAACCATTGGTTTCTTAGGAAGATGTATCGTGCAAGCCCTGCTGTAGACATGCCTCACTCCTTCAATACTATGATTCTCCATATATTTGGCATACTATAGTTGAAAACAGAGCAGATATTGAAAAATTTAAAGCTTGTATTTGTCTTTAAAAACATGACAGAACGATAAAATTCTTTTGTTTAAACCCATTCAGCACCTTTATTGAACCACTAGACTAGTTTCTGTAAGGAAGGACGTAGAGAGGCAACGAAGTTGGCATATGCAGCAGTCAAATCTGGTTGCAAGCAGACCATCTCCTAATGCAACAGATATAGTTATATATGAACAACATTCCACAAGAGTACAAAAGGTTAGTCACTAGTTCAATGTATGCAATTGGTAGGAGATAGGTGGTGAACCACTTCCCTTACCTTAATCCAGAAGTCCTCATAGAGGGCACATGAAATAACACATCTTTCAAAGAGGACCACAACTCGTTCATGAGTGCCATTTTCTATCTCAAATTCTAAGTACTCTTTCCAGTTTTTCAGCTGAATTTTCTCCAGAGGTTTTACATGAAAGTAAGGCCTCTTTATCTGCAAGAGTCACAGTATGGCAACTTATGACTCATAAGCGTACCACCAAGTTGCTTAAAAAAAACCCACACACCATTCCAGTAACGCCATTTAAATAAACAGGACTTCAGAATGATACATCATTATCTATTCAAGTAAGTCTGCTGGGGTTACCCAAGTACCGACCAAGAGATTTTGCTGACAATTACATTCTAGGCTAGCAGCTTCTTTTTCTAGAAAGCTTTATCAGTGCAAGTGTTTACAGAAGCTGAGAAAGAATTCAGTGCAGCTACTCCCTTGCAAACCTGCCGTCACAACATAACAATGACATTATAAACAACAACAATTAATATTGTCCACATACATACATACAACTAAAGTACTTACTGTTGTACTAGCGCATATCCTACAAATCAAATTCAAAGTTTGGTTGAGAATCACAACAAGGAAAGACAGAGCATTGAATTGAACTTCGTATTAAATACTGACATTACACTGATTATTCCAAGAGCTAGCAAGATTGCATTTTTATTGATGACTACAAGAGAGGCTGTGGGACACAGTTAATCACAGAAAATTTAAACATTGCTTTGAATTAAATGTAGCAAAGCATCCTTCCAGAGATCTTCCGCTTTTTCTCTCCTTCATCTTTAATTTTACCCGATTATTTCTCTCCTGTACTGCAACTCCATCTCAGATACAATTACGTACAAAAGGATAAAGAACTTAGAATATTAAGGAGTAATATTCAATTCTTCAAGGCCACCTGAAATTTTAAGCCAATCACCCCTTTCATGCTCCTCACTGAACTCTGCTACAGAACCCGATACTCTCTTGCCATTTTGACAAATTCACAGGTACACTGTTGCTGCTAAAAGAACTGTAAAACAGGTCTAAGCAGTCTCCGTCACTTACATGACACCTGTTGCCTACCTACCTCACTTCCGTCCACTATAAAGACATGTTTATATTTCAAACTCCTCGTCAATCCAACACTTTGGTACCTACAGAGCAGATATACTCTCTTGGTAGAAAAGGTACTGATTTTGGCCAGGAGCAGGAGAGAACGCCCTGTTTCTTACACATTTTCTGCAGCATGTCCACAGTTTTAGCATTCTCCCAAGTTTCAGTAATTTGTAGCTTAAGGCTTCCTGAGCCAAGAACACCTATACTGACATAACCATTTTCCACAATACATCAGCGTATTTTTGGCTTATACAATACCTGGCCTAGCCTAACAAAGTGCAGTAAGCAACACAACAGTTCTGACATCATGTAACCCATCAAGGAGACCCTCTATTAAACACCTGGGATGGATTTTCAATGTACTTTTTAAAAAGAAAGTAAATTTAAAACAAGAACCATGTTATGCAATATGGTATTTGGCAGGAAGACAAAAAGAAAAAAAATTAAAAATCAAGAGGTTTTTTCAAAAGAAACTAAACTTAATTCTACATAGAAAAAGTTCTGTATTTGTAGTGATCAAATGATTAGTTTGATTAATTACTTTTAATACGTTATACATAGGAGCTGCATGTTATGATGGTTTCTTTTGGAAAACAAAAGTTACCTGATTTAAGAGTATAATGTTACAATACAAAATCATACAAATTTCATTCTCCTTTTAGGACAGGCTTACCTTTTCAATTCGAATTACCTTCACCCCCCTATTATTTTGCAACACCCCAGATGCATAAGGCAGCACTAACTTATATAGCATTTCATGCATGTATATTTTAAAGACCACTTAGTAAACAACATACCATCTTGCCTTTCTCCAAATACCGCTTAAAGATTTTTAAATCATCAGATGACAGAGTTGACCTCACAAGTTGCCTTTTCACAGGAAAAATAGCAAAGAAGTGAAATTTGCTCTTTGTTCAAAGCCCCACAGCAGTTTAAGTCGCAAGGCTTAACTATTACTCAGAATTCCTAGCTCCCAGTCTTATGTTCAAAACTCTTGCACATGCTGCCCTACATAGAAAAAACAAACTTACCGCTTCTTCAAACGTCCACCTCTTACTGACTTCATGTTCGTTGTGGTTAAACATTTCTTGATGAATCTCAATGATTCTGTGCCTCATGTTTTCTATCTCTGTGATTAGCTAAAACATAATTTTTAAAAATGTAACACAGGTAGACACTGCATCATCTTTGTAAATGCATTTTATGATGCCAGTAATATGCATAAATCAGAAGTATGACAGATGCATTAATGCTACCCTGAAGAGCTAGGGGAAGGGATGGGCTGCTGCCCGGATGGTGCCTTGGCCCTTACTGCAACCCAACTGAATCGGTTTTCTATCTGAAGTTTTGCTCTTCCGCTAAAGATGATTGAAACTAAAGATGAATTTGGATCCAAGTCAAACTTGGTTTCAGTACGTGTACATTTTCAGAGTCAGCCATTCCTCTGGATGGCTCCAAGCTTTTGTATGCCTTTGAAGGCTGTGAACCTGCACAAACCATTGCTGATGAAGAGCTTGCTTAGACCACAGTTCCTAACCTGGGAACTGGAGTAATTAATATTCATTCCTAAAGTTTTGTACATCACTTCTTGGGTTTTTTAACTCTATTCCTTTAATACCTATGAAAACACTGAAAAGGTATGTCCTGTAGACAAAAGCAGTTATCACATGAGCCAAAGAGCAATGATATGCAAGAGAACTATGGGAACACCTCAGCTACAGATACGCTAAATTGCCTGCAAATAAACTCGTCTTTCAGCCACAAAGTAAGGCAAGAAATGCCAACGAACATCCTCTGCATATGTACCTTGGCAGGGTCAGTTATATCTTCAGTACCACAGGGCAGGTCGTCATCCGGTTGAGCATCCTCCCCACTATGGCCGTTCACAGATGCCAGCTCTCTGCGCAGCTGAACAAACTGCTCAGTAGTCAGAAGGTCTCGAGGCAAGTTGTCCTGTATATGTTCTTTAAACCTAAGAATAGATAGAAACAAGTCAACACAAATTTGATGTTTTATGTTGCAATACGCTGCGTAACCACAGCACAATAATAAATCCTAGCGGGGTTCTGCAGTACTTTATCGATCTAGAGCAACTCTGAGAATGCAATTTCTGACAACATACAGACAAAATGCAACTTCTACTATCTATCAGACTTCAAAAGCTTTGCTGTTCAAAGAGAAATGAAAGGATGATGAACTTCAGTGGCAAAGACAGACCACTTGCCATGTAAAACTGATGGCAAAGGACACAAACAGTTTTAGAGGAAGATACTTTATTTCCAAAACGAAAAGATCTGTAGAAGTTATGGGGAAGACTGGTACATAACTTAACTAAGGTCTCTGGTTCCCTCTTCACCTCCCCATATTAATAGAGAATTCTACTATCTAAAACTTAGCCAAGTATTTCTCCTTCGTCAATTAAATTAGTGTTTCACCACATGTGAGCCTTGCATGAGGAATTAAAGCTCAAAACTGTTCATTCTGATTCTTCAGAGACATCCTCTTTTCCTCACAATTCCAAGGCCTTCCTTTATTCCACAGCAGAATTTGTGAATTTATCTAAAACAAAATTCCTAAAATCTGTATCATTACTATCAAAAAAAAAAAAAAAAATCAGTCAAACTGTATGAGTACATAAATAAGAATATAAAACTCACTATCTGTTTCAAGCTCTCGTCCCAAGTGAACATGTTTCACATTTACAGAAGTAGGTTAGCATGTGCTTAAGAAACTCCTAGCATTAACTGAATCTTTGCTTTCTCTTTACCTCTGGAAATGATGGCTGTAGAGTTGCGTTGGAATTCCAAGGATGCGGTCATATATCGACGTAACTTCCCTGAGGTTTCCCTGTTCGTTTTCCCAGTTTATATACATTTCCCATAGTCTGTCGGAACGGAAGTCTGTCCCAGCAGCTAGGACTGCATGTTCATAGGCTCTGAAACATGAAATAATTTTACAGTTGTTTCTGGATGTGGTGAGAGAATAAGGAAGAAAAGTTCTGGCTCTTATTTAAATATCATGAGCATCCCCACTTACTCGCAACCACACTTATATTCATTATTTAAATTCTTCAAAGTATTTTCCAGCTGTCTGTAGCAAGATCTCTAGAATTTCAGAACGTTCACGCTCACTTTTTTTTCTTCCAGCACTACCACAACAGAACAAGTAAAGGCAACAGACAAAGCCACTTGCAGGAACATGAGATATTAAGAAAATACAAAATCTTTTACCATTTGTATCTTGCAAAGATTCTAAAGCTATTACTTCAGCAGTTTAACACACAAAAGCTATACATCAATCATGCAGCTAGAAGCTGCTTCAGTTTAAGTTCAATTAAGGTTTTGGTTCAAACTTTAGTCCAACCTCTTACCCTAACCAGGGCCGCTGCCAGCAACATATGTCAAACACATTCTAGCTATGCCCTGAAAACCTCCAAGGAATTACATTCCAAAAATTCTATGGGGAACCTGTTCCAGTGCTGCACTAAGTATTTCCTAATGTCTAGTCCGAAGCTCTCGAGTCACAACTTTTGACCCTTGTACCACTTTGTATTGTCTAGCCCTTCTTATGGAATTTGGCTCCATCATCTCTTAAAAATCCTTAAAGTAACCACAGGCTGTTATTAGCTTGCCCCTTAGCTTAAACATATTAATCTCATTACACTGCTTTGTAACCGTATGTATGGGCTTCCTGTACCACTTAGTCTGCTTTCAACTCACCCTCGAATAGTACTGTTAGTTTCAGGATCAGCAGGGTCCAAGGTCTCCTTTAAGAAGTTTATATAATGTATCCAAAGATCAACACTAAGAGGAATTGCCTGAAGTCCTCTGCGATAAACCTATGAAGAGAACATAAACTGAACTTCAAATAGTTAATGACGTCCTAATAGAGAGGCAACACTGTGTTGTCCGGTGAACCTTAGAAATACTAATTACTGGAATTTTGTTTAAATAATCTACCATTACCATTTGGGTGGAGGTTGGATAGAACATGGCAATGTTCTGATCTCCACGTGCAGAGTCTTGATCTTCAAAGCGCAGCGGTCCCTGCATTCTGACCAGGTTGTGTGGGCAGGCTTTGGGGTACAGACCATAGGGCACAGACCCATTAGAGCATCATTGACAGCGTCTGACCAAAAATGCAATAAGATGTAGCAATTGTGACCAGCAAACCAACTATATTGTTTTGAAAATGAGTAATAAATGTAAGTGACAGAAAAGCCCTGCCCTACTTGTTAAGCTGCAGTGTAATACAGAGGCTTGCACTGCAAAGCTTGACAAACTGTAGAGGTTTAACGCACCTGCCAACAAAGAGAAAAAACATTAGCTACAAATGCCACAGACGTGACAAGTGCAAACAAAACCCCTACAAACCTGACCATACATGGCAGGTACTGGCAGCCAAATGACTTGCAGTAGGTTAGTCATTGTTTGGCTAACAGGACCAATGGCAATAGCTGTGCCCAGCTACCTACATACCTCATCAGACTGTTTAACGTTGTCATGTCGCTTTTCAAGGTCTGCATACTTCTTCCAATATCCATAGCAGTATGGATAGTGCGTGAAAAACCTGTCAAATGCTTTCCTGGCAGCTGGTAAGTGGTTCTGCAAGAAACACAGAGTAAAAAGCAATGAATCCTTTCCTTGAAAAAAACGTTCACATTGTTTTAAAAACAACTATTGTTTTAACATTGTCTTAAAAACGACTGTGTTTATTTTGTGATCTCTGCTTACAACACTGGCAAGGGCAACTGTCTCAACATAGTATCTACGAAAGCCTGATGTACAGTTCTAGATTTGTCACTGGAATATGCATGACTTGTTTTGGTTTTCTTTATTTCTGGTGGACTAAGGAATAAGGGGGCATGTACTAACCTCCTGCTCTACATACTGTAGTAGATATACCCATCCTGTGAAATCCTGGGGATTGTCCTCTACTACTTTCCAGAACTTGTCAAAATCTGGAGGGAAGCAAGCCTCAAGATCTGTTGTCTGTAAACTTTCAATATTTGGAATTTCACTCTCCTGTGTGTTCTCTTCGTTCAAGTCGGGGGAACTATCAGGTGATTGTTCCATCTCAGTTACACTCATAATTTCTGTACTGAAGTCCATATGCTGTTCTTCTGTAGCTGTTTCAGCGCCATTGTCCGTGCTGTCATTGCTCACAGTCGGCTTCTCCTCCTCTGTATTATCTGTGCTCTCCATAGTTTTGTAGTACTAGATCCTGCAGAAATAAAAGATTCAGTACTCATGCAGTGAAGATTCAAGTAGAACTTGGACATGAATTATCAGCTAAGTCTCCAAAGTGCTTCAGGCATCCATGTATTTCATCGCAAACCTTCATCAGTTAGATCTGCTTCACGCACGAGCCTTATCCACAATTTAAAAAAAAATGTTAATAGCAGTCATACATTTTAACATCTGCACATACAAATCATTGTGTTTTTTCTAAAAGTAGCTGTCACAAGTAGCTATCTAGGTATAAAAGTGAAAAAATACAGTTTTCCTGTATCAGTCTAGCAGAAGTTTATTCCAAATAAAGAACTACATTCAAGACTATTCAATTCTCCTGCTTAGTACAAATCAGTAACTTCACAGCAAAATAAACATGTTAAAATGTACCCTCAACACCTAGCTGAACTGGCTTAAGCAATAACGTTGCAGAGAAAACAATTACTATCAGCACTAGACTCAGTCCACATTAATGATGTCTATACAAACTAACCAGCATCAGAGGGCCACAGAAAATGTTTAGGCTAGCCCCTTACATGCAGTCACTTGTTCCCACACGACGCGCGTGTCGGGGGTTCCTCCTGCCCCTCAGGACAGACTCCTTCTTCCTCCCACTCTTCTTTTTGATCTTCTTGCCAAAGGCTGCTGCCCAGCCCTACCCTGCTCTGCAAACACTAGTCCAGCCTCGCTTGGCTGCATGCTGCTCTGCCAAAGAGCGCTTGGCCCAGCTGATCTCTGCCTTCGCCGCCTGAAGCCTGGGTGTAAGGCACTCAGCTGAACTTTCTCCACATTCAAGCTAGAACCTCGTGACTAACGGATTCCAGGTAATACAATACCTGTGTAGAATACAATAGCTCTTAGCTGTGAATATATTTTGGATGAAGAACAGTATGAGACCATCATCCTCTAATGCACCACAGCAACTGCCACTCCTATTTCCCTTTGGTTCTCCTCAGAGGAGACGACAGAAAGTAAGTTTTGCATTTAAAAAAAAAAAGTCTCCACCCCACTCTGTACCTCCAGAATTCTTTCCCACTGAAAGCCTGAAAAGAGAAGTTTGCTCTCAATTCAACAAATAGATGACCTTTAAGGGTCCTTTCTAATCCAAATTATTCTATGACTGTACAAAATACACTTATGAGCCATCAATATTATAGCGGGGAGAACATTCTTGACAGAAAGGAAAAATATCTATACCCAATCTTCAGCAGCTTCAGTGTGTGAGATAAGAGTTCATGTTTTCCTAGGAGTTCACCAAGCCAAGTAACTTTGGTGTAATGTTCAAAGGTCCATGTGGTCTATTCCGCAAGTTTTCTAATAACTGTTTTTTAAAAGTAATTATTTCTATCCTCCCTTGTATAAATCATCTGGCAGTCACATAAATACAATTTCTTTCCTTTCAGACAAACAGTTCATAATTTTGTAGCTTTACATGATAACTGTTCATAAAAATGAACAGTTCATGCCATTTATAAGTCACACAACACGACGTGACTACACAGAGTGCTATACTGCTTTTGTTCTACAGGAAAAGAAGACGCTTGTGTAAGACAAGCAGTGTATTTCATTAATGACCAGTTCTTCCCCACACCCTGAGCCACTCTAGAAAGCCCGCATCAAAAGCTGGTTTCTTTAGAAAGTCTTGGAAATACATCTTCAATAATAAGAATAAAAGCAATTTATAAGTTAAGAAATGAAACATCAAGGCAGTATCACTATGCCTTTATCAGTGAAACACACAGAAGAGATCTGCTTAACTACAACAGCTGCTACCATTCAGAGCTTACCTCTGTAACAATTAGAAAATCAAAGCGTTAACGCAAACAGCAGCCCCAACACTTGAAAAAAAACAGTTTAATGGATGTTTCCAGCTCTAAAATTTGAGAAAGCTGATACAATTGTTTTTAAACATGCATTAGTTTATGTCCTAAATCTATTCTATCATTTGACAGATGTTTTCCCCCCTCTAGCTGATTCAGAAGATGTATTCCAGCTTAAAAAACAACTCCCCCAAATCTAGCTGTCTTCAGATTAAGGGGAAAGTGGCAGGGGGGGGAGGAAAGAGGGAGAAGCGGTACCGGATCACCTCTGCACACATCGTCTCAAACAGAATCTAAGAGTCTGTCTGACAGTTTGCTTCCAACTGAAGGCGTTCCAGAACACCCCCAGGGAACCAAGGCACACCCCAAACTCTTACAGTAACTGCCGGTTACCTCCAACATGATCAACCCTGCCTGGTCCCAGATGGATGCCTCTCGTTCCACGGCTCTATGAAGGAGGCAGGCGCGATGCTGATGCACAACCAGCACAGACAACCAACGCAACACAGAAACCCAATTCCAGGAGTATTTACATCGCTCAGGCTAAATAACTATGTAAGTGTATCAAATAACTACACGCAACAGCTTTATATAAATTACGTCAACACATATTATTTATCCTGTTTCAATTAAACGTTTATTGCACACAATACTAACGCTTATAAATACGAATGAACTAATAGAAAACATCTGGTAAGGAACAGAGAGACGCCGCGCCAAGGACTTTCAAGCCTCCT
>NW_010524959.1:7431-7710 GCF_000687285.1 Phaethon lepturus | reverse complement strand
CCGTGGAGCTCCCCGGGGGCTCAGCTTTCCACCAGCCGGTAGAGCGAGATGTTGTACCTTGTTTATGTTTCTATGGTATTACCCTGCCTGCTGGCTCCCATCCTACAGCCCCCACCGGCTAAATCTCTGCGAGGTTAATTTCTAACATGAAAAACGGCCTCCCAAGAGCGACTGCGGTTGATTTAAAATAATAAAAATGGAAATCTCAGATTTGATGACTAATCCCAGGAGACCGGCTTAAATTAGTGCTAACCAATCGGCCGCAAAAGACCAGAGGAA
>NW_010524959.1:0-7243 GCF_000687285.1 Phaethon lepturus | reverse complement strand
CCTCAGTCCACTCCCTGGCTTCATTTTCCATCCCCAGAACCTTCCAGCCTGCAAACATATACAGTGTTGCCTCGGCAACTGGGAGAAGAGATATATGTACACGAAAAAAATGAGACAATCTCTTTCCTCGGCGATTGCCTGGAAGGTGGAAAATGTAAACCTCTTCTGGTCTTTGTAAACCTGTTCTAGTTTAAAGCAACGTCAGCTCGTACCAGACACGCTCACACATCCTAAATGTGCCACCTCCACACGAACATAAATAACCATCCCCTCGCGGGCATCTCTCCCCAGACGTACCTGCTCCCTCATCCCGAGGGAGGATGCTCAGGACTCACCAAAACTCACGCTTCGCCCGAGGGCGTTTTCTCTCTCGCACGCACAAAGCGGCTTATTCCTCCGTCTTCCAGGAGCTCAGGTCCATTTGCGAACTCCGGTTTAAGAAGCAAGCAGGCTTTCAGTCTAGCCTGGAGCGGACGGAATCTGCTCAGCCGGGGTATCGCCGGGACACCGTCCCCCGGTGCCCCACCTGCGCTATGCTCGGTCTCCGACGAGTCCCTGCGTCTCAGGGCTGGGGCGTGCGTGAAAAATAAGCAGGCATCAAGTACCCCAGGAGTCCAAAGTAGGGTCTCTACGCCGTGTGGTCCCTCAAACCATCTTTAAATCCTCCCCTGAGTCCCCGCTGCTCTGCGCATCACCACCCCCCGCAGCGGAAGGGCTCCCGGGGGCTGCCGCAGCCATCGCCGCCAGCCGCCGCGCTCTCACCGGTCCTTCCCCCTTAGCCTCGTGCCGAAGGCATCCCCATACCGGCACTTCCATCTGCGTTACCAGCGTTTTTTCCCCTCCAATTCCACACCCTAAGGACCCGCCCGACCTGCAAGCAATTAAAAACGCTGGGTCTCGTGAACTTGTCTTGGCTGCAAGAGGACACGATGAAAAGACCAATTCCCCCCACTCCACCTCGGCACCAGCCTCCGCTTCCCCAGGATCCTTGCTGTGAGCTGTGCCTATCGGAACGCTCCTTCCTCAGACGTTTCCCATCTGGAGTCAATCGCTCCATCGGTCCCCTCAACCAGAAGGAATCCTGTGGCATGTGCCTGATTGATTAAAGCACGAACAGCTTACTACAAGTAAGAGGAGGGCTCCAAAACAAGGAAAAGAGCTGGGCGAAGAGGGACGCTTGTGTGTGTCATGGATACAGCTGGCTTCCCTCCAGACATTTACATCCTTCCCCGAGTCTACCCAAGCGGGGCTGGGTCCGTGCAGCACTGTTTCTTTTCTGCCCAGCCATACAGCACCTGGACCGGTGTAATTCAGCGACAGTGGTGTTTTGGGAAAGCCGGGGCAGGCTTTCAAGCCGTACAAAATGTGCTTGTACCCGGGAGATAGCCTTCTGCAGGGGCGTGAGGAGGATGGGAAACACCTTCTTCCTACTGCAAGTGAGAAGTAGGATGGACTGGCCAAGGACATAGATTCAGGGGCTGCTGTCACGACGGAGCAATAAAAATAAAAGCCCCTTCACTAGCCTACTACACGAGTCGAGCTGGAGGCTCTCCGGGAGCCATTCCTTCGGCTCAGACACGAAGTCCTATGCCTGGGACGCCGTGAAAAGCTTAAAGTGAAATTCTGGCTTTTTCAAAAGCAGCGCAGGCTTTGCCATAGGTCTCAGCGCAGCCAAGAAATCACCCCTTGGCTTCCAGCCCCACCATCATCTTTCTCAATAAAGTTCCTCTTCTGACATTTGCCCCATCGAGCGAAGGATGTGCCTGTTAAAACCCCCCGTGCCGGGGACGTAACCGGGTCCACTGCCCGGCTGCTCCATCACTGCGTCACCTGATATGGAATAACCTCATCTCGCGTCGAGATTATCACTCGCAAAACCGGGACGGCAGCGTTAGCACCCGCTGCCGAGACGTCCGGGAAACCTCCTTCGGGGCTGACTTTGAAATGCAAAACTGGGATAGAGGAGGACGGCACGTCATTACTCATAAAGACAAGGTGAAATATGCTTTGCCAAAGTGTGAAAAATATTTATATCCAAATAGAAAGCGTCTCGCAAACTCGCGGCTCCCTGCACGCGCAGGAACCTGAGCCGTGTTTCTGGAAATGGCTGCGAAGGTAAGCCGATTTCCACCATTAAAATGTGCCAGTGCTGGGGTGCAGAGAAGACGAAGTGGGGAAGAAAAAAAAAGGGGGGGGGTGGGAAAGCTTGATTTGATCTGCTTTTTTAAAGCAATAAGAGTTTCTCTGAAAAGCCTCACAAACTGTAATGTATAGGGTGGAGCAGGATTAAGATCGTAACTGACTCCCAGAGAAGAAAAACGATGCCACTTCACATGCTGGCAGCGTGTTATCTCTAAAGCCAAAGAAAGATAAAATAACTGTCTTCAAAAATCACCACCTTTCATCCAGGAAGATTGTTTTTAACTTGTTTTACGGGGATGGCTCTCCCTAGGGACGCAGCACGGCCGCCTTTGGGCTGGAACGCAGCAGCAGCTTCGCTACGCAGGAGCACGCTGTGGGAGGGGATGGGTGTTTATCTCACCAGAATGATGAGCTGTTGTTGATAACAACTTCTCTGGAAGGGTAATTAAACACTGTAGTGAAAGGCTGGCTCTGAGGCTGGTCTCTAACTAGTGGAGATGAGGATGAGGCTCGATCCTGGGGCAGAGCCTCTTCTACATCAGAAACAAGCCCGGGGACACAACTGGCGGGGGGATGCTGGATCCACCCCATCCCTGCTCGTCCTTTCCCCCACACTGTCCGTATTTTTGATAACGAAGCATCCTGGGTTTCCACCACAAGACCCGTCCCACCTCTGAACAAGCCTTTTCTCTTTAAAGCTAAAGGCTCGAGATGCAAACCATGCGCCCTACCCCAAAAAAGCAAGGGGTTTGCTTCCCCCGAAGGGGACGAACGCCGGATTCCCAGCTGAATTAGCTGCCTCGCTAAAGCGGTAGCTATTTTCTCCCCGGCAGCACTGACGAAGGGCAGCGGTGCCGTTCAGAGCTATCGATCGAGGGTCGGGAATACAGACCCGGTGCCGAGCTAAAATGCAGGTGGAATTTTAGGTAGTCGGGATGCACTTCCTTAAACTGGAATTTAGGCAGGAGTCCAAGACTAACACCCCCCCGCCTCCCCTCTCGCAAATAGTGCCGAGGGCTCTTTAACGACCACGAGTGGTCTAGGCCCGGGTTAATGTCTTATCCATAAGTTATGCAGTATTTCCTTTTAAAGACAAAATAGTTGGAATACCTCTCTTTCTCTCTTCAAATCGCAGTTGTGTCGGCTACAAAAAAAAAAAAAAAAACCCCGCAGCCTCTGCACTATTTCCATACGCGGCAGCGACGCTGGGAAGCGTCCGTTTCACGGGAGTCCCACCTCTTGAATTTTTATGGGAACTCCAGCGTTATCAAGATTATAGCGGCGCTAATACCCGCCGAGATAAAAGCAGCCTCCTTGTTGCCATCGGAGCACGGTGGGGCTGGGAAAAGAGGCTCCCCGGTCACGTCTCGCCGTGTGCCGGGTTGGTGTCCCGGTGCTTCCACCGAGGTGACACCAAGGAGGGACGGTGTCCGGGCGGGCTCCGCAGGGGACGTGAGCTGCACCCGCCGCCCCCAACCAAAGCCTGAGTACCGGCCTCGAGGCAGCAGTGATCTGATTTTGCACCAAAAGGGTGTCCCGTATACAGTCAGTGACCTGACTACATCCTGGTCCTGAACACCTTGGAAAGCTGGGAGAGACTAACCACAGGTCTGGATCCATCCAACAACTCCAGCCTGCTCAGGAATTGTCGTCTTCTTCCCATGGCAAAGTTTGATTAACACTTTTCCCACCCCCTTCCTTCAAGTTTTTCAGACCTTGGTTGAAAAAACGAACACAGAAAAGCCAAAACCATTTTGTTTTCTGGCACCAGAACTCCTCTTGGAAGGCTAATTCCCAGGTAATGGATCTCATTGCTGGGGAGATACAGCTTTAGCTACAGACAAATGGAACAGGCAGACGGAGCACTGCAACGTCTTTTGCTGCACAGAACGGACGAGGTTTGACGGGACGATCATGAAGGGAATCCTTCGCTAAAGCCCGAGGACACAGCCCGAAATCGTGGCTCTTTTTGGCTCCCAAAGGGTAACATTTTCCCAAGCACCAAAAAGCCTTTAATCCTCATGGGATTTAGGGCTTAGTTTCTTAAGCAATTTGGAAACGCCCCCAGGAATGATTCTCACATATCACTGCAAGGCTTTGTACACGGACTGGTGTGGATTTAGGGAACACCACCAAACATCCCCCTCCTCTTCTCTTGCGAGAGTTAATTCACACGGATGCTTGCAGGTAACAGGGATCGGGTCTTTGCTTAGATGGTCCCAGTGCTACCGGGCCCCCCTCTTTGATATGAGCTGCTAATGGCTCCGGTAACGTTACAGCCGCTCCCGAGGAGCTGGAAAGGCCATCGACAGGAGAAGCTTTCCATCTATCCAGAGCACAGGCATCGGCTACATTTTTGGAATAGCTCAACCAACCGGGACTCCAGAGATGTGTCATTAGGAGGGGAAAAAAATGACGTGGGGTTCGAAGTCCTGCGCTGCATTCAGCGCTATACAAACTATACATATACCTGCATAAATATATATACACACACACAGAGACAGAAAACAAATGAGATGGCGTACTCATGGAAAAAGCGCTCGGTAAACCCAGGTCCCCTTTAAGCACTTGGTAAAAGTATCAGGCACAAGGTTAGGCAAATATACAGCAAGTAAGACAAATTCCTGACCGTGGCTTCCCCCCCCCCCCCCAAAAAAAAAAAAAAAAGAACCCCATTTTCTGGTCTTTCTAACCTCATTGTTGTGAAGAGGGGAAAAAAGAACAAGCAGGGTTTGCAGGCTGCTAGATGCTATGAGCGCACGCGGTAAACAGCCGTTGCTGTACCACGGAGCGCAAGCGCGAACCTCAGCCTTCCTCATTCACAGATGGGCAGCTAAAACGCGCGAGATATACTTGCGGGACTCCCCGGAGGACCCCCCCGGTTCTAAATGCTGGGCTTTGTATTTTTCTTGCCCTCAGCACTGGCTATAAACCCTTCTAGTTACAGCTTCAGGTGCACTTGGAGCGACTCGGAAAATAAAGCCACGTACTGTGCTTTAAGCCGCCGCTCCGGTTATTTACGAGTCGCAGCATCGCTCCGCCAAATGATGGGGACACCAAGGACGAAGAGGAAAAGAAACGTAGTCCGAGAGCACAGCATTTTCATGAATTTTCACCAAAAACACACGAATGTTCCTGCTTGCTGCCCGTTTCTTCCTTGCCTGCCCTGCACGTGTTTGCATCTGCAGCCAGACACGAGGATGGCACGTGGCAGCCTGGATGGGGCCCCTCCATCTCCCCCCAGCCAGGCTGCCGTCACCTCCCCAGCGATGCGGCAGCGCTAGGACGTGCTGATGTCATTTTGCTTGTCCCTCCCCATCCCGTTCTGGTCTCGCCATGGTTTCCTGGAGCCGGGGAAAGGCTGCCGGCGGCGCGACGCAAACCCGCCGGGGCTCGGCGCGGAGAAAACGCTCTTTCCCATTTCTGCAACAGCTTCTGCGTGGGGATCAGCGCGGCTTCCACGCACGCTGCGTGCCTCGGCGTATTAGATGGAGGATTACGGGGAGAAAAAAAAAAGCCTCAAGCCTCAGGGAGGGAAAGGACTTGCTCCAGGAGACACTGGGGCAAAGCTCTGCAAAAGCCACGTCCAACCCACAAAATCCCATTTCTTCCCCCAGCATCATCTTTTCTCAGGTTTCACTGCTGATCACAGTGACCATGCGGGGATCCCACCTTCTACAACACCCTCAAAGAGAATTTTTCGAAGGCTCTTTAAAGAAAAATACCCCCAAGTCACAGCCAGAATATTTGCCACCACGAGCCTTGCCTTTTCAGCTAGCAAATGCACTCAGGTCAAGGGGTGTAGAACAACTCTTCCAAGGCGTCAGCACAAAAAAACCACACACAAGGAGGCATTTTCCCTACCCTATTTTCACGTTTCTTGACAGGAATGGCAGCAGCCGCGGTGAAAGTGGAAAAGAGAGGCCTGGCCTAGAGCTCTTTGATATGTTGGTAAGCTCTCCTAAACACCCGTTTGCGTTCGGATCGAGGGTCCGGGTCACTTCCTTCATCTGTCAAGAAATATATTTTGGTTTTGTGAAAAATGTCAGTGAAAGAAAAAACATTTCCTTTGATATTTCTCTTTAAAAGGTTTCAGGCTTCCTTTGAAAAGAATATGCCAGAACCTCGCGAGAGGAGAAATATCCAGTTCAGATATTTCTAACCGAGAACTTTCATTTGAGAATTTTATTTTTTTTTTCCCCCCCTAGGATCCCTCTCGTCTTGTCTTCCCCCTCCCTCTCCTTGAACAGCGAATTGTTTCCATCTCCAGATTAGCGCGGGCTCAGTCCGGATTAATTCCTTCATTCCTGCCAGGTGCAGCTTTCGTTTCGCTGCAGGAGCCAGTGGATCCAGAGCAAGGTCGCATGGTTCACTGAAGCCATTTCACCACCCTAAGCCTTATCAGAGCCGACCCAAAGGTACCTGTTGCTTTACCAAGTCACCTCCCTCATTCCCAATCCCCTTCTGCAGCCCCTGGGGACAGTAGGAATTACAAGAGGATGAAATTTGTTTCCTCCGTGCCTGGAAAGAGAGACAGATAATGATAAAGCGATGATGGCACGTCCTAGGATAGGGTCAGGACCCCTGCTAGGACCATCAACATGCTTCTGAGTGAGGCTTAACGCAGGGCTGGGGTGCTTATTTTATGTAACCTGGCAGGAAGATGCTAATTCACAGCATTCAAAATTCAGCTGCAGTGAAGCAGCCGCTCAAGCCAGGAGGTTGGGTGAGAAATACCTGGTCCAGCTCTCCCCGCTGCCCGACACCAGCCAAGGATCTGAATATTCGGATGATTTTGCCTTGCACTTTTGGGGCAGATAACCTGACCTGGAGGCTGCTCAGTGCAGGATCTCTCCCCACCTGGCTGTTGGAGCTTTTCTACTTTGTGCAAATAATTAAGTATTCCTGGGTCTCTGTCGTCCTCGGGAGCCCATGGTCACCCCCAGCTTTAATATCACAGTGCCTTCAGCAGCTTAAAATGCGACGAGGCAGGTCTGGAGGGGTGTAGTACCCGCTCCGGTTCATAAAGTCGGTCCAGATTTGATCTTACGTTGCTTCGCTTCTAGCCTGGGGACGGCTCTGTCCCCTCCCTGGGCACCTC
>NW_010524958.1:571-1361 GCF_000687285.1 Phaethon lepturus | reverse complement strand
GGCAGGCAGGGAGCCCTGCCCCACCACCAAGACCCATCTCCCACTTTTCAGCCTCCCCCTCCCTCTCAACCTCCACATTTCGGGGGCTCCGCTATTTATTCAGCAGCCCGCTCTTTGCCCTTCGCTTTTTTTCGCTGCCTCCCGCTCGCCCTTGGCCTTCCACCCACCCCTGGCCGAGCAGTCCCTCACCCCCACTCCTTCCAGTGCTCCCCACGTTTCCGTCAGGCACCCCAGCCTTTGCAGCCTCCCGCCCCTCTCTGGCCTCCACTCCTCCTCAGACTCTGTCAGTCCGACGCCATGTCACCAGGCGATGGTGAATCGCACCCGTTTTCAGCCTCACACCCCTTTTCAGCCTCCCACCCCTTTTCAGCCTCTACTTTCTTCTGGCCTCTGCTTGCTCTCCAGCCTTCCCTGTTTCTCTTTCCAGCTTTCCACATCTTTTCGGCCTCCACTCTTTTCTGGCCTCTAATTGCCCTTACAGCCTCTCACACCACCACCTCTACTTTTCTTTTGGCCTCTCCCCCTTCTCAGCCTGTTCATTTCTTTCCCCCGCCACCCTTTCTGTGCCTCCTACCCTTTCCAGCCTCTTTTTTCTGGCCTCCCACCCTTTTTTCATCTCGCACTCCTGTGCAGTCTCTGCTTTCTCTCCATCTCCAATCTTCTTTTTGCCTCCATTTCCTTCCCAGACTCATTCTCTTTTCTAGCCCCCATTTCTTTTTCAGCCTCCTGTTTTTTCCACCTCCAATCTCTTTTTCCCTCTACCTTCTTTACCCAGCCTCCCACTCTTCTC
>NW_010524958.1:0-515 GCF_000687285.1 Phaethon lepturus | reverse complement strand
TCTTCCCCCCTCCCTTCTTTCCCCACCCTCCCCCTCTCCTCCAGCCTCCTGCTCTTCTCCAGGCTCCCACTCTTCTTTGACCTTCACAAGACTCTTCCAGCCTCAGATTCCATTTCCCTTTACAATTTCCTCAGCCTCAAACCTTTTTGGCCACCACTTCTTTTTTTTGGCCACTGCTTTCTTTTCCAACCCCCCACTTCTGCTTGGCCTCCTACTTTTTGCAGCCTCCAAGCTTTTTTGGCCTCCAACTTTTCTCTGTCTCCCACTTTTTTTTTTTTAGGAGGGTGCCTTTTTTTTTCTGCCCCCGCCAGCAGGCAGGCAGAGGGACGCAGTGGCTCGGCTCCCACAGCTCTTGGGTCCAGCCCCACGGAGGGGACAGCCACCTTGTCCCCACGGGGACTGTGGGCACCCCTCCTCCTTTATTAAATGGGAGCCGAAAAGACCCTGGTGAGTGGGGTGAAGGCTCCGGTCTTTTGCGGAGGGTGGGTGGCCCGGGGGCGCAAATGGGGTGCGTG
>NW_010524957.1:17505-18173 GCF_000687285.1 Phaethon lepturus | reverse complement strand
TCCTCCTGGCCGCCGCGCCCTAGCGCGCCCGCTGTGCTCCTCTGCCCGGACCCTCACGGGGCTCGGCACAGACAGGACAATATGCCACCACAGCCCTCCTCGGGGTGCCGTCCTCTCCCGGCTCGGAAACCCGTTCCTGGGTCGTTCCAGACCTGGCTGTTACAACTATGAGGTTTGCTCGAGTGCCCCGCGAGAGCTACCGACAGCCCTCGGGTGGGGGACGGCAAGGTGGGCTGGCTACGGGTAGCATTAACACTGTAAGATTGACTTCAAACTAAGTCTCTACAAACACGGACTTACGGTAACTGAAATATGGGTTTATCTATCTGTGCAACTAGATAGATACACACCTACCCACACACAAACATACAATAAACTATATAAGCATATCTGCACACACACGTACAGACACACACACACGTATGCACACATATATGTACATATAGATACTCTGTACATCAGCAGGCAAAATTAGTGAAACACCTTAACGGTCTGAAACTACTTAAGAGCAGATCTGGCACCACATGCTGAGAAAGCTCATTGCACCGTGTCGTGACTGGGATCCCTGAGCACACGCACACGCACCCCCCTCCAGCGAGAACAGCTAACACATCAGTGACTGCCTCTCGTCAACATACTTCTATTCCCGAGGCGGTTTCTGAACTCAC
>NW_010524957.1:12592-17474 GCF_000687285.1 Phaethon lepturus | reverse complement strand
GGCGGCGGTCCCTCCTGCCGGGGCAGCTGCAGCTTGGTTAACCTGGTACTGGGCAGCCTTGATCTTGGCTTGCAGGTGTGCAGGAGGGTGAAAATATTTGCACTTTTCCCGTGAGCATCTCCCTTTGATGTAATCCATGCAGACAGTGACTGTGTTGTCATTGGTGTCGATCATCGCGCTGTCGGCGGGGTGAGCGAACCGGCAGTCGTTCTCTCCCCTGTTGCAGTTGCCACGCTGGTACTCTCGACATACCTGTGACAGCAGGAAAAGAAAGTTGCTTAATTTGTGTGAGGGGTGTTGTGGGCACGGCTCGGAGCAGAGTCGGGATTTCTGAAGGTCTGCGAGAGCGCCGTGAGGAGGGGTGCCCGTCCCCAGGTGGAGCACAGCAGTGGTGGGATGGTGGGCTTGGCTCTCTGGCAGCAGGGACCTGGCTTTTCTAAAGCCACTTCTGATGCCAAAGAGCATCAAAAGCCACCGGGATCAAGAGTCAAGCACACAGCCCGCAACAGGGAGCAAGCTGCACTCATGGGGCGTGCAGCGCCGCACCAGCCTCCACCATCCAGGCGTCTGCCACGAGAGGGCAATCCAAAACCCGCAGCGGCGGCCGGTGCCCCCCCCCCGCGGCATCGCCCGTGGGCTCAGCAGAAGGTGGGCCGTGTTGGGAAAGAGCAGCGGCTGCAGCTGGAGCGGCCACCAGTCCCGCTGTCACACTGCCGCCGCGTGACAGCAGCCAAACGAAGCTGAGGGGATCAGAAATTGCACAAAGAAACCTGCTTGGCTGGAGGGCATCCCCTGCAGCATCCCCGGTGCTGGGACGCGGGCTCCAGCCCGGCCTCGAGCCAGCACAGACCCCTCCCAAACCTCCAGCCACTGCCAGCGGCACAAACACTAACTTCATCACCAGTGCGACAAACTGGCTGCCTCATCACACACCTCGCAAACCCCGTATCTAAGAAAGTGATTTGTGTTCCTTTCATGGTGAGCTCTTCACAAACCGCAAACAAAAACGTGTTTGTCATTTTGAGTTTTCCAAAGGCTATAGGAAACAGAAAGGGACAAAAGCAACTAATTTGTTTAAAAATAAAACCACTTCAGTAAATGGAATTTCCTTTTAAAGGTGGGTGCCCATGAGCTTGGATCATCAGTATTTCCTCAAGGACCTTGGCTCTAATCCCTGCAACAAACCAAATTTGGTTCTTATTTGGTTTCTGTCCATGCTAGTGCTCTAAGCTGCTTTTAACCCCTGTGCTGCTTCAAGTACCAGCTGCCCATCATATGAAATGACATCCCCAAAGGACAAGAGCAATGCCATTTGTGAACCCGTTCACAGGAAACATCCATTTTGTCCCAGGGTCATTCCAGCATGACCCTATTTATAGTCTTCTTCCACGTGGTGATGAAGTCTCTGGCTGTACATTTGCAGCAGAGCCAAAGGAGCCAGTTCAGGCACCTCCATTGTTCTCGTGCATCCCTGTGGCCCTACTGCTCACGGCTCGGTCTGTGCAGAACTGTTTCTGCAGCACACATGAAACAGACTGGGGCAATTCCTCATCTGGAGAAAAATAACCACTTGCCTTCCGAGTAATTCTGCAGCCAGATCCCCCCTAGTCTAGACCCCATGCAGCGACACGGACCACTCTGCCAGCTACCACAACACAGGGAGTAACTGGGGAAGGAGGCAGTGCCTGTTTAAGCCATCAAGAAACACAAGTCATCTTCTGGTATCTGTTATGTGCTTGCACCATCCCTGCTCACACGAGACTCCTGGTGTCTCTCCCCCCACACTCTCAAGAACACACCAAACGGAGCTGGCGTGTCACTGCTTCTCCAAGAGAGCTGTGCTGGGCTGGTCAGCCCCACCGCCTGCGGTATGGCTTGCTCCCTTTCATCGGCTAGGAATACTTTCTGTGTCCTGAACCAGTGTCTTCTACCCAAACGCAGGCCTCCCAAATAGACATATTTCTGTACCAGCACTAGTGTGGCCAGCAGGAGCAGGGCAGGGATCGTGCCCCTGTACTCGGCACTGGTGAGGCCGCACCTCGAATCCTGTGTTCAGTGTTGGGCCCCTCACTACAAGAAGGATGTTGAGGTGCTGGAGCGTGTCCAGAGAAGGGCAACGAAGCTGGGGAGGGGTCTGGAGCACAAGTCTGATGGGGAGCGGCTGAGGGAACTGGGGGTGTTCAGTCTGGAGAAGAGGAGGCTGAGGGGAGCCCTCATCGCTCTCTACAACTACCTGGAGGGGGTTGTGGTGAGGTGGGGATTGGTCTCTTCTCTCAAGTAACAAGTCATGGGACAAGAGGAAATGGCCTCCAGTTGCACCAGGGGAAGTTTAGACCGGATATTAGGAACCATTTCTTTACTGAAAGAGTGGTCAGGCATTGGTACAGGCTGCCCAGGGCGGTGGTGGAGTCACCATCCCCGGAGGTGTTAAAAACACCTGTGGATGTGGCGCTTCGGGACATGGTTCAGTGGGCATGGTGGTGTTGGGTTAACAGTTGGACTTGATGATCTTAAAGGTCCTTTCCAACCTTAACGAGTTTGTGATTCTATAACAAAAACGGATAATTTCCTTTTATTATTTGTCTAGAAGTAAACTGAAGTCTTTTGCTCTGAAGATAAAGAAAAGGATGCAACTAATGTCAGTTGACTGTCTTTGCTCTTTGTCTTGTACTGATGATCCACAAAACCAAGCCACATGTAAGCAAGAACTACTCCATTAATAACACAAAGATGATATATACAAATTCACATATTAAGTGTACACATATATAAAAGTATCTATATACACAGAGGGGGAAAGAAAATGCATCCACAGATAAGCTAATTTTATCATAGTTAAAAACCAAAGAAGAATGACCAGAGAACTGAAATAGTTAGGCAGATAGAGATAATCTTTGACATGTCCAGAGCAAATTTTCAGAGCTGTCATGCAGTAGCTGAGATAAGGCAATGAATGGCTCGCTCTCATTGCTCCTTAACAGATATCTGAATGATGGTTGACAGCAGTCAGAAACAAACCATAATACTGCTAGTCCTTTTAATCAGTGTGACCAGCGATGGCTTTTCAACCACTGTGATGGTAACTGAGAATGTTTCCAATTCTTGTTTATTTAAAAGCAAGCATTGAAAATGCACACACAGCACTATATCATTCATCTGCTTAAGTAAAGAGAGGCACAGAAACATAGTATGTTGTCTGGTCTTTCAGATCTGGAGAGCTTTTATTTAGTCATTTACTAATAGCTCTGTAATTAGTATTATAATTTTCAACTCAGTATGTTAAGAAACATAAACAAAAGAGGCACCTGTACATCTCTAGACTGTCTGCAAAAATGCCAAGTTAGTGCTGCAATATTACTGACTCGTAATTCACTTAACTTGTTCTAACTTTGGGCTGAGTTTATTCTGATCGCCTGGCTGGGATTCAAGCTGCCCACCCTGGTGGGGAGACAACCGCCACGCCACCTAAGGCAGAGGTCCCTCTCTGCTCCCCCAAAAGCTGGGCAGGGGCTTGGCTGGAGGGACATGGACAGCAGAGCTGAGATCCTTGCCCTTCCATGAGCAAGTCACACCTCCTGTCTCCTCTGCATTGAAGAGAATCTGCCAAAATGGGCATACTGTTACCCAGTATGTTCTGAACGTTTAAACAAACGGCACCACTAAGTCAGATTTCCTGATTACCCAAGATCTGAAAGTCTCCAAGAACTTCTAAGCTGCTTCTTTCTGGCAAAAAAATGGTATATATGAAACAAGCAGGAAACTGCAGCTCAGTTGTGGTAACTCTTGACTCCTGAATACTTCTAATAGAAATGGATGGCATTCAAACGGAAACACATGCGTTTTAAATAAAACTGTTAGGCAATCCTTTCTCTCTCACTTCCCCATCCTTTTTGCTTCTCCTCTAGTTCGCTGGAAGAGCCACACTTTTGTTCAAGATATTTCTGACAGGAGAGGAGTGTGAGGAAAGCTGTAGGAAAAGCCTGAATCCATGAAATTTCCACTCTAAGATCCAGATTCCTTATGGGAGTGGCTGAACACACTGGACACCCAAACATCTGCATTCCATCCATACAGGCGACACGGTCCAAATACACATGAAATCAATCCTACTGCTAGTAACAGTCTCTGACCTTATCTTATGAATATTCACATTAATTCAGGAGACCAGCCTGCTGCCCAACAGATTTGTGTTGTCTGCTGCTTTCCTTAAAATCCCAGGTATATGTATTGAGAGCTTTTAGCTGTGGAACAGTCTGATTCAGTATCCCAGAACACAAGTGCTAATTAATGCTACAGTACATCATTCTTGAAAGTAAGTATTTGAAATTCTAAGCAGAACAAATCATATTCCAAGATTAGATGCTAACATCATAGCAGTTATTTTTCTCAAGGACAGTTCATTCCAAGGGAGAGCGAGCTAAGCCTTATAAAGCTCTCTAATCATGTCATAACAAATGATAATACCAACAGCAGTAAGCTCACTTAAAGAGCAGGTAGACACATGCTGGCTTCTCTGAGAGGTAACAACCAGACCACGCAAAATCTTTCAAATCAGTTCTGCATTTCTGTAATCCATAAAGTACATTAAAATGTTTTTCTGTTCATAAAAATGATATGCTTATTTGGTATTTGTATACTAAGTTTGGATACTCCAGATTAAATGACCAACAGACTGGAGAGCACCAGCAAATTATCTTCTCGCCTACGTATTTCAGTATTTAAACTGCATTTGCTGAAGGGAAAAAAGGAGGAGGAAAAGGCACCCCTTCACTGCAACAGATACTAATTTTGTAAGACAGCAGCGTGGTGTGGAATTGCAGAGTCAGTGGGTCAACCTGAATGTGGCTCTTAACCCAGTCAAAATAAAAAGCAGCTTAAAGAA
>NW_010524957.1:10490-12561 GCF_000687285.1 Phaethon lepturus | reverse complement strand
CATTCCTGCATTCAGGCTTTTCCTACAGCTTTCCTCACATGGTGCAATGGCCAGAGCAGAGGCAAGGGAAGGGCCCTGTTAGGAAGGCGGGGCTGGGACAGCCCTCCTCCAAGGCCAAGGACATCTCCCAAGAGCAGAGCCCACAGAGATAAAATCGATTACAGAGAGAAGGCTGCTGGGTGCTGACGAGCTGGGACGTTAGTCAACTAGAGAATATGGCTGAGAAGTAAGTGCCCTGCTCGACTGCGTTCTGGCTGTTGGCTGAGCCCACGGGAGGGCCGGTGCTGCCCCCGCGGCGCTGCCCAGGGCTCTCCTCGGCGCGGGGTGCTGCCCCGTGGGAGCTCAGCCAGCCCGTAGGGCCCCAGCCCGCTCCTGAACCGCCAGTGTTCCCTGCGGCAAACGAAGTGTGCTCCCGGAGGAATCTGTGCGGGGCACAGTGCCATTGCACCAGGGGAGGTGACAAAAGAGGCACTCCTCTAAGTCTCAGCACTTATTTTCAGGGGTTTCCAACTTGGCCATCATCTTCCTTTCCATAGCAGTTGAAAGCAAAACTACTCAGCCTCTTTGCAAAATTTTACTGATTTCTGGTGGTTTTGCTGGCTTTTCCTAATTGATAAAAATGGGTTTTACTGCAAATTGTGCCCCTGAGTATTTTGTGAGAGTAACTCCCTCTCGTGCAGAGGAGTTTGGCTCAGCAGTGTACCACTTCTCTAAATAGCTATATAAAGAAGATGCAAGCGTCCGGAGCACCAAATCCTGCACGTTGAAGTCCCAAATGTCATTAGCTCCCCATGCACTTCGGTCACAGTCTGTTGGCCAGCACAAGCTCTGCCCCAGAGGCACCACATGAAGAGGTGCCCCTGCACAGACCCTCTCAGGCTCCCACGGACGTACACGCTTCCCCGGCCATAGGCAGAGCTGGTGCTCGGGGACTTCGGGTACGTCCTGCTCCTGCTTACGAACAGAAAGCTTTTGAGCCCGCATGTCCTCAACACCACTGACCAGCGCCATGGCCTCTACATGGGTGGAAGCACAAACACAGCAGCCAATCTTGGCACTGCGAGCCAAAGGGCTCCCTGCCATCAGCATCCTCCTCTCGGCACTCATTTCTGAATCTAGTGTGATTTATTTATGAATTTATCTAATTGCATTTTGGTTTTAATCCACCTCTGGCGGGTATCCATCATGAAATAGAGTCCTCAAAGGAAAAACATCCCTTGGTGATTCCAGTCACCCATGCGCCAGCTCTCAGCTCGATGCGGCTGCCTCTCCTGCAACCTGACCGCACTTTGGGGAACGCTTTCCTCGGAGAAAACATCTCTAAAAAGGGAAATGATGTGATCCCGCAGAAGGGGAACCTGTGGTGACGTGAACTCTGAGAATAGTGACAGCGGCAGCAGGAAACGCTCGCTGCCAGATGACCCTCCACACTCCTCCCAGCTCGCAGCCTTCTGAGTGGCAGCTTGTCAGTCAGAGATGCAACTAAGAAAAAGGAATTAATTTTCCTTGTAAGGAGAATTAATCCCTGTTAATGCAGATGTACAGGCAGAAAGAAAAGCATTACAATTACAACTGGCTGCATTTTAAAACAGAGATCCATCTCGCTCCTCCCATCGTGCTCCCTGAGTTCTGGGACCATATCCAAGAGCATCCACACCCTCCCCATGCAGAGGAGATGCTGCAGCACCAGGATCTCCAAGACCTGCCACCGCCCTGATGCTACAGAATGCTAGTGCCCAGCACTGGCCACTGGGCTGGGGGCTGAGGGCAGAGCAGGAGGGCTGGGGCTGCAGGGACGGGTCACAGCACAGCTCACTCTCTCCACAGCTATCAAAGCTGCCGCTGGCTGCTGCATGGTGCCTGACAGGGAGAGCACCAGCGGCCATGCTACAGGGAGAGCTGACCTCTCGCAGGTGGTGCATGCCCTAACACCCCCCGTGTCCAACAGACAAACGGGGTGACAGCAGATCACCCCGCCTGCTCAGCCTCTCGCATCACCACCTTTCAACCACCAGACCCGACCGGGGCTGCCAAGCGCCTGCACGCAGGCTGTGCTCGCAGGCTGTGCGCC
>NW_010524957.1:0-10459 GCF_000687285.1 Phaethon lepturus | reverse complement strand
CCGCCCAAGGGGCGGGCCAGCCGGCGGCATGTCGCTGGCTCACTGCCTACGCTGCCGCAGCACCGATAAGGTGCCGAAAACACTGTCATGCCTTTCAGATAAGAAAGATTCAGGGCAAGGGAGAGTACCAGCTAGAGAGCACTAACACTTGTCAGGGTTGTAGCAAGGATGATAAGCCGGGCGCGGGAGGCCGGCGGGGAAGTGCCAGCACCATCTGTCCAGAGTGAAAGTAAGAGAGAGGCTGAAAGTCATCTTTTACCCAGGCAGCTGAAGCTCTGCCCTTACACCCGCCCCTGGTGCTCGCTACCCCTGCCCGTGCACCCCCCACGTTAACACTTCTGGACACACATCAACACGGTTTCACGGTGCTCTTGCTGCTGCCATGGTCATTCCTAAAAGGGCTCAATACTTCCATTTCTTTCTGCAATGGAGGGTCAGAAGCAGAACCGCAGGCATTAACTTAGTGTATGATCACTCAGTCACTCCCTGTCCTTACCTGTCACTAAGATGCAACATTATCAGCTAAAGTGAAACTGGCATTATTTTCTTTCACAAGAAAAATATTTTGTATCTAGAAGGCATAATAAATGATACAACTTGTGAGAGTAAGTTACATGCATCGGCTCCTACCTCCAGCCTGTCTGTCCTCATTAGCTTTTGGGCAGCAGCGGCGGCAGCGGCAGGAACCGGGACACCGGGGTTCCCTGTCACCAGCATCGGGGCGGTGGGCAGGATCTCCGCTGGGACCAGGCCTGGGGAGACGGGTCCCAGGTAGGGATTGAAGGCGGCTGATGCGTTGGTGGCTAAGCTCGGTGCAACGGAAAACATCGGCTGCAATCAGAGAAAAGAAGACGACAGACACCTGAAATATTTATACTTGCCATGCCATCAGCATAACTTTTTGGCTATCATCTTGAGCATGACGGCAGTGAATTTCTGTTGCTACTGGGAAAGAAGCGTTTGTCGTGTTTGTGGAACACGAAGAACACCTGTGCAAACGTTGCACACGAGCAAGTCCACGAGGGCAGGCATCCCCGCCAGCCTCCGCTGGTTCTCCGCTCACGCCTCCTGCGCAATTACAGCACGTGGCAGCTCTTGCGGCAAACGCTCATTCGACCCGCACTTGAGCAGCGCCGTCACTAACGAGCACTCCTCGCGGCCACAGGAGAAAGTCTGAGGCTCTCGGAGGGACGCGTCCAAAACACGTACAAACATCCGCTCTCAGGGAGAAAGGCGTCTGCACGAGAGCCCCGACACACCATCAAACCACGCTCAACTTCAGACAAGATAAATACATTTCTGACCCTGATGACAGCCAGCACTGGTTCAGAAATTACAGGGTTTAATACAGGAACAAGACCAGATGACCATAATAATTTATTTTTGCAAAATTAAACAGGCTGTCCACGCAGGTATTCAGAAAGAAATACACTGCATCAAGGATATGCTTTATGTAGACTAAAACATTAAGCCAGAGAAAGAAAGAGCGAGCATGCAAATACTGTTTTTTTTTGCTTGTTTACAAAAAAAAAGTCAGATGTCCTTGCATGCTATCACACGTTGTGAAGATATTTGGATGTAGAAGACCAAATAATGTTCTAAGACCAAATGCAGAGCTGTTACACCACAGCAAAGAGTAAGTAACTCTTCTGCCCCACTGAATGCAAAGGCACTGCACTAGCAGTGTAATTGCCAAATAAAATTTAGTCTGGAGTGTTTATCTTTAGTATCTAAACACAGTAGTTACTCAAGGCATTTAGGCTTTTCTTCCAAACTAATTTTTAGAGGGAAAAACAACTACAGAGTTAACGCAATTCCTTTTCTCTGTTTCATATCTATTTAAGCCAGACAGCATATAACACCACATGCTTATGTATTCCTGAGGAAATGACTGAACCGTTTGGAAGCAAGGAACAAGTCCATCTGAAATACTGGACAAAAACACATGCAGAGGTTACTGAAGAAAAAAACCTGAAAGTTGTGCAAATGGGAATAATTTCTTTAACATCTCTGGTTCTTCATGTGAAGGAAAAACAAACAGGCAAATTTTGCAGGAAATAAAATGTTACTCTTAAAGACACTATTAATTAACTGCACTTTTCACTACTGTGTTATCAGCAATGTAATAAATGAACATTAAAAATAAAACTACAAACCAGTCTGTTGGTGTGTAACTTAAAGAGATATCAATTTTTGATTTCAGCCCAATATACTCACTTTACAGTAAATAAAAGACTACCCCATTTATTTTCTACTGAGATCATTTTATACTAATATAAATAACCTGCGGCCTTTTGACCAATGCAAAATAATAGCGTATTTTATCAGTGCCATTTTATACTATTCTGAAGCTCACAGGTATTTTGCAATGTGCTGTACATGTGCAAATTAGGAGCTGAAAACCTCCCTACAGTCGTACTAGCCCAGACACGGAGCCATGCTGCTGGCAGAAAGAGACCATGAAGTGGTGAAACCTGGGCAGCACACACCCGCTTCTCAGCAGCAGGAGTCTGCCAGTGCACAGAGCCACCCAACACTCCTGCACCCAGAAGAGATTTCTGGCAATACAGTGGCCTCAGAGGACAGGCGGCACAGACTGGATCTCCCAGGGACCGTCCCCCGCCGCCCCAGCACTGACCCAAGGCTCAGGCGGCTGCAGGACTCTGTCGCGAGGGTCACCCCAAGCACGGCCCTGCCGTCCACGAGCATCAGCCGAGGGTCAGCCTGGGCTCCCGTGCCTGTAACTGCAAACTGGTCCGAACTGGGACCTCAATGCCATGCAGGAGAGGAGAGGCAGGGGGGAGCTCCTGGTCAGGCTGCTCCGCTGGGCTCATCTCTTCTGTTTACTGCTCGGTTGTTTTCCAGGAGCTTTCACTTCCCCGTCTCCAGAAGCAGAGGTAATTCTCTATCACCATGACCAAACTGTACAACTTCTTACTGGCCTTGCAGTTTGGGCCCTACTATGCTGTGTATCATGCAAAACAGCTAAAAAAGGAAAAGAGCAGCTCTTGTAGATCAGCAGAGAGAACAGAGGTGAAGGAGGACACAGCCTTGGATGCAGCTCTGTGCTGCCAGATGCCACATAACCCACGTTGTCTCCCCTACTGAATGATTCTGCTCTAAAAATGCCTGTGCAGAACCAACGTGAACCTCACCAGCAGGTCTGATCTCCATGGGTCTGCCTTTCAGAGGCGCTGCTCGCTAACGGGGTCTTATCGATTGGGAAGGAGACACGGGGGCACCTTTGGAAATCAGCCTCTGCAGCACAGCGAAGCCACGGCTCCTTCCCAGACAGACAGGCTTTCTGCCAGCGCTCCAGCTCACTGCCCTGAAGGACCGGCTGCCCACACGGAAAGAGCTGGACTCTTTTATTGCATCTTTAACAGTCATCTACCGAGCGCCTGCCACGCCAAGGAAAGCACAAGAGTGTACCACATACACAGAGAGAAACACTGGCAACCTACAGATACTTGTGGGTTACAAACACACCCGCAGGAAGGCCTGGGACCTTGTGCTGCCGCAGCTTCGCACCCGCAGCGTGCAGCGGATTGCCTGTGGAGCGCCAGCGCGCTGCAGAAGCACATGCCTGACCAACAGCCCCGCGGCTCGGGCCTGTGCAGATCGCGCAGCCTGGGAGCTCCCCGTGCTGCCGGCACCCCACCTGCCCCTGGAGACAAGGAACGGCCCCGGAGTTTCCAGCCACCGTCGCGGTCCACCTCTGCTCTTCTGGTCTCACATCTGCATCTTCCTGCTTCTATTTAGCATTTTTCACACTCTTCTGCACAGGAAAAGGCAAATCCAGGATCTGACATTGCTATTGTGAAGCAATGCAGCATTATCCCCAATGCGCTAGTACCAACTGATGCACTAGTACCAGCTGACGGTCTAGTACCAACTGATGGGCTAGTACCAAACTGACCATCTAGTACCGATGCGCTAGTACCAAACTGATGTGCTAGTACCAACCGATGAGCTAGTACCAACCAAGGCGCTAGTACTGATGCGCTAGTACCAAACTGACATGCTAGTACCAACTGATGTGCTAGTACCAACTGATAAGCTAGTACCAAACTGACGTGCTAGTACCAACCAATGAGCTAGTACCAACCAAGGCGCCAGTACTGATGCGCTAGTACCAAACAGATGTGCTAGTACCAAAGGCATGTTCTAGCTGAGCCCAATTCCCCCTAAAGTGATTTACAAGCAAGGGGGGCAGAACTGATCCGAGCAGGCAGAGGTCTTCTTCAGGATCTCAGTGCTTGCAGTCAGCAGGACACGCAGTCCCCTCTGACCGTCTGAAATCCCCTCCCTCAAGTGCCAGCTAAAGACAGATAAAAGAGTGAACTAAAAACGAAAGATGAGAAAAATCCACAGACAATACTTGCATCTAAGATAATTAAAACATTTATCAAACAGAAATATGAGTGAAAGGATCCCACTGCTTTGCTTACCAAATTAGAGTCTCTCATTAAGTTAGTTCACTTACTTTTAATAAAGCATATGGTATTGATTTTTGTAAAACAAACTGACTGAAGCATCGTTAGACAGGATGACAGAAATCACTTCCTAGAACACCATGAAATATCATCCATTTAAACTGTGCTAAAAAATAAAGTAATTTTAAGGCCAAATTAGTAGGATGACATCTATTTGGAAACACTATTGTTGGGACAGCCAATGGGCCTTGCTATGAGTCCTTGTATTGAATGAGACCGAATTCTGAAAATACACAGTCTGTAATGTCTGAACTCAAAGTGACTGTACACAGAAATTACCCACGCATGGGTAGAAGGTTTGTGCCACACTTCAAAATACACTGACTCAAACTTTGCTCGTTAGGGACAGTGTGAGTGTAGCATAAAGGAGAATTTAAATTTGATTTAAATGTTATCCTCACACTAGCCTCTCTTCATATTAAAAAGGAACGTTAATCCAAAGGACTGCATTAACTTTTTTTTCATGTTTACCCAAATGTCGGTGTGTGCCTACACACTGCTTTGTATAAAACCGAGCGCGCCGTATTTGGTTACTCTTCATGAAACAAACAAAAAGGCTAACAGAGAAGAATATTTTAAGCAATTGTTCTTATTGTCAGCTGCATTTTGCCTTGAGCTTTCTCATAGTCCTGAATATGAATTTCCTGGCACTAATGCTGTATCACTGTACTCAAATCAGGAAATAAAACTAGAATTGTGGCATGTGCACATGCCTGTTTTTGAGCCGTTGAAATTGAAAAATCATTTTGAGGTTGCTCTGGAATTAAAGCTCCTAAAATACAGCCTTCTTCTGAGCTTTCTAGCTGTACAGACACTCAATTTTGCTCTGGTCTGAAGGCCATGAGCAGTGGGCACCAGCCCACAGGCAGCCCCGTTTCTCATGCATGAAGGGAATAAGGAGCAGGCTGCACGGCGCAGTGTTAGGGCATCCCCTGAAGCACTGCAGTGCCACAGCATTCGGTGCCTGCATGGTGACGCTGACTCAGCTCATCTCCTTGCCTGGGTGATACAGCCGATTTTATTTAAAGAAAAGCCAATCAAAAGAGAGAAAATAAAATACCGTATCTCTTCACGCTGTGCTAACTGGTACTGAAGTCAATTTACTGTGACGATCTTAGCACAACATTTTCTGCTTTTCTCCCTGACATATACTCTGTCTTGAAACAGCCGAGGCATAAAGCTCTGTGAGAGAGTAAGTTATATTAATTGAATCAAATAAGCTACAAAACATTTAAGAGTATTCTGTAGACCCACAAAACATGGGGCCAAATAACTATTTGGCACAAGTATGAGCCTCCTTTCTGCTGAGCTGATTTTTCCTAAGGATTTAGTTGTATTTTGAGGAGTATCAATTGTCACTATGTTTTTTGAAATAAAAGTTGAAGAACTCATCTAACAGAGTGAATATAGGTTTCCTAATGGAAGGTATCTAAAGGTAAATTCAACTCCCTAAATTCTACCTTTGCCAGCAAGAAAGGAATAGAAGAACTGTCAGAGAAGTGCTAATGCAGATATATGTATTTTAGATATGTTTTTCAACTTTTTTTTCCTATGTTGCCGTTTTACCCATCAAAAGAGAGCGCTTCAGCCAGGGCAGCACTGTTTGCCTTTTTATGTAGAATATACCAGCCCTGCTCATACATTAATAAGTATCTCTAATGCCTGATCTAGAGATGTATATCAAAAAGGTTCTGGGCCAAATTTATCCATAGGTTAGCGCCAATGACCTCTCTGGATTACATTAGAAAGGGATCTGGCACAGGGTGTCCAGCTCCCAAGCACATATGTGCCTGGTGGGTTGATGTCAATCATTTTTACATTTGCTGAAACGGGGGATTACTGCAGAGCAAGAAACTCAGCCACGGCGTTCAACTTTGTGGAACACTGCACTGCGCTTACTTACTAAGGTATAAGAGAAACAGGTGTGATGTAATGTATGATCCCATTTTACTGTGACCAGATGAGAGATTTCTGATAGATTCTCCTTCCCCCACCTCTTGGCTTTCTGTAGGAAGTGTGATTATCTGTACTGCTCCTCCTTCCTGCCAAGCCTGAGCTGTTGATCCTGCAGGTCAGACTGACGTGCACCACACATCACTCGGGGCAACCTTTCAGCTCTGCCTGACAACGTGCTGTAAAAAGCAAAGTCCAATTCCAGCAAGTAATTCCCCGAAAAGGTTCCCTTCAATGAATGGAAAACATCCCATGGGAATCTTCTCAAACCCAGGGATCTCCTAGAGCACATGAAATTTCAAAGGAAATGCCCATTTACGAAAATCCCACACATCACTCAATTTCTTAATTTCAAGAAATATGTAGCAAAAAATGATTTACATTAACAAAAGACTAATAAATGTAATTAAGTTAACAGTATTACTGCAGGTAGGAGAGAATTAAGCAGTGCAAAGATATACTGGCTAGCATTTCACTGTATTTGATTCCTCCATCAGTTACCGACATTTGTGGGATTTTACAGCATGTAAAGCACACCCGCTAACTTACTTCAGCTACAACTCACCGTACTCATTGACTGAAGCCAAAAAGCGTACATACCACAGGCTGCAGTGGGGCACCAGGCATCATGGCATTGGCAAGCTGCATCTGCTGGGCCAGCATGGCCATGTTCTTCTGCTGAATCAGGTTATTGCGTCCATTTATCTCCAGCTGCGTTTTTAAGTGTGGTGGTGGGTGAAGATATTTGCAGTTTTCCCTTGAACATCGACCCTGAAGAAGAGAATTGACACAAGTGGCTTAGAAGCCATAGGCGTATCTTCGTTCTTTATGTCATCGACTAAAACAAACACAACACATGCTACAGGCCTCAGAGGAAGGTCCCCGGCTACTTCGCTAGGTTATCTCATACTGACCAGAGCAGACTGACAATTCTAGTACCAGCTGCTTGCTCTGCCTTCGTAACACTGGAGCTCACACTTTCAGTAAAGGGATGGTAACAATAAAAAAAAAAAAAAAAAAACAACCCACAAAAAACCCTAAAAAGGAGAATTGAATCCTTTTGTGGAAAAAACCAGATTCCTTAAATCACACTTTTTTCCTTTACTCATTCATCTCTGAAATAAATCCAAACAGCAACAATGACAAGGCAAAAGATGGCCTTAATTTAAGTAAGAAACTATTTTTGTCAGGAAACAAATGAATTCAATACAGTTTGACCTTATACTGCAATTTGATCAGAAAGTTAAAATGCATTCTTCTCATAAGATCTGCCGGAAATCTAATTTGTACCATGATTTTTGTCTCCCCTTAAGGCTGAGATAAATGGTTTGCTGCTGCCCCCCGCCCCCCCAATTTGTCTCCCCTGCTGGCAGTCCAAAGTTCTCAAAACTTATTTTCATAGTTATTCAACCAACATCCGAGCGATCCTTGCACCGGAGATATACCTGACACAACAAAAAATACGTCAGGTTTTGTGAGTATCTTTAGGCTACGCACCAACACTACCGGAAGTCCCATGAATTTGCAGACCACTACCATAACAAACGGCAAAGAAAGTTCATCTTTGCGAGCAGCCGTTCGTAATCCCTGAGCACATTTCCTCAAACAAAATGCATTTGCCATTGCACAATGCCGTCCACCTCCAGCAACAACACAGAAGAGCTGAGCGACTGCTGCCAGTCACAGTGGGAAGGCGCAGACCAACGGAAACTTTTTGCCCCGCCGCTCGGCCGTGCCGTGCTCGCTGCCGCCTTGCTGGCCCGGGGCCGCAGACGTCTGTCTTCTCCTTTGTGGCAAGAGTCAGAGGGCTCCCCCGAGCCCTCTGGCACGGGGCCCTCCCCGTCCCCTTCGACAGCCCTCTGACCGGGCTCCCGCGGGCGTTTGCTCCTTGGACCGAGGGGTGCTATGGGCTGTCCTCGGCAGAGCTGACGCGCGGAAAGGACCACTGAAGCCACCTCCAAGAAACTCTCCCTAGTAACACAGCTCCAAATGTTGGAAAGCAGTCAAGACAGGGGCCAGATAATGCATAAAAGCTCAAAGCACAACATCTATACTAAGATAAGATGGGGGAAAAAAAACATGTGCAGCCTGAGAAAATATTTTTACAGGGGAATGGAGCTTCCTACTGCAAATAAGGATTAGGATACTTCAGTAACAAACATGAACGATTCATAAGTACAAAAAACAAACTGATGGTGGCAACAGGAATCTGTGTTTATGAAGTGTGAATTTTATACATGTGTGCGTATATAAACATACACGTGTGCGCATATACACATCTGCTGGTCGCTGTTCCACCTGTGGGAGCTCCCCAGGACACCTCCAGCCCCGCACGGTGAGAGCAGTGGGCGGCCGCCAGCGGGGCTGTGCCCGTCCGTGTCCGTGGGGACCAAAGCCAGCAGCCGACAGCCTGGAGCATCGGCCAGACCTACAGAGGGGCCAGCGCAGCCTGGGGTGGACCAGCCAAAACGACGAGCGGGCTTATCCATACGCTCGGGGGAAAGCACGCTTTCAGCCTGGAGGAACACTTTCGGACCAAATGACCCTCGGTTCTCTCCTTCAACACCTTACCAACAACACAGTTCAGTATTTAAGCCATTTTGCCGAAATCAACCAACCTCATTTCAGCACCTCCCCCCGAAGCGTTTCACAATTATATGAAATGGCAGGTAAAAGGCAGGCACTTTGGAACAACTTTATTTATACCAAATTTTCTCTTGATACCAAAGCCCATGTTAATTGTTGCTACCACTAAGTAACACAGGGCAAAATGACACATTTACTGACTGACTGGAAGATGGTATCTTACATTAGCAGAGTGTAAAATCAGACTTAATTACTCCTAAACGAGTAACATGCAATACGTGTTGCTGGAACCAGAGAGGAGCAATTAACAAACCTGATTCTGAAATGCAGATTAAAGTCCATGTCCCTATTTCAGTGGTGGGGCTTAGGCTGCTCCACACATCTCCAGACCGGATCTGAAGTCTGGCAGTACATGTTGTACAGGACGACTGCTCAAGGTGCTTCATAGACTCAAATGCTTTAAGGTCAGAAGAAACCGTTCCAGTGATCTAATGCAATGTCCGCTGGCTCCTGGCAAACAAGGAGCCCCCTCCGCTGTTTCCCCATCAAGGCCATCATTTCTATTCGCTTAGCAGCTGGTCTTTAAGGAAGACAACTTACTCTGAGTTAAAGACTACAAGAACATACCACATCCCCAGATAAACTGTGCTTATGCTTAGTTATCATTAGCTGCTATCAAAAAGTTTGTGTCTGTCTTGTTTGTATGTCGCTTTGGAGTCCAGTGTGGCATCTAACTTTCAATCTTTTTGAATTTTCAGATCCTAGCAAATTTTCCAAAAGGAATGCAGACTTCTCTGTTTGGGAAATGTCCTTCTTGTCTCATGTACATGTTCCATGGACCTTCAGAAACGGTCCACAGAGTGCCCAGGACTTGGGAACAGCAGGCTGAAAACCACTGTCAAAAATCTTGACCAAGAACATGGACTGCATTCATCTCCATACTGCAAGTAGTTTCTTAATTACCTTTTCACTAGATTCTGGTAACTTTAGTCAACAGAGTTTAAGGCAGATTTTCATCTCTCTGAACCTTTTCTGAACCCTTTGCTGTTTTTTTCAATCATAAAAAAATGACTACTATCAGTGAGCGAATTCAGAGAAGCGGAAGTCTCCTGAAATGCTGTACCAGCACACTGGTAGGGTTTTACCAGAATTGTGCTGGACTAAAAGTTATTAAAAATGCTCCTGAGGCTCCTCAGGCACACTCTGCAGCAGAGGCCGCCGGCGCATCTCTGCTCCCTCCAGACAAGCGGGACAGGGCCTCCCCCACAGGCAGAGCCGCAGGGAAACTCGAGGTGCGCAGCGTGACAGCGGCGGTGGGGAAGCACTCACACAACAATGTGGTATTTGGGCAAAAACCAGTTGCCAAGATCCTGCGTTTACTTCTGTGCTCAGGACTCCAGCAGGAGGAAACCCGGCCCCGGCTC
>NW_010524956.1:0-18256 GCF_000687285.1 Phaethon lepturus | reverse complement strand
GTTGCCTGCCCCTTCTTCCAGAGGTGATAATACCATCCATAATAAAAACAATCATACACCACTTCAAATCTGTTTCTAGCTCAAACCAAAACCAAACTCCACAAAACCATGTACCAGAATTGTAGAAAGTATTAGTGCTGTGATATAGCATGAAATGTAAACATATCTGTTAACTGTTAATTTAAAACATTGGGTTTAATGGAGACAAAATGTTTATAAAACACCCTATACCATAGTTTAACAAAAACAGTTATGTGTCCAGAGGAGATAAAAGATGGATCATCTTTTCCAATAGTGTTTGGTTAATTCATTTCTATGGGAAATTGTCTTAACATTTTTAAATAACATCAGAGATGTCCTCCGGACTTTTAAAAATAGTTAGACATGATAAAAATGTCTCCTATTGGGGTTCATTCTGTAATGCCAATTAAGGCAAGAAGTCAATAAAGTAGCACAGAGGGCTCTCCTCCCCTGTTTTTTTTTTAATTACTACCTTTCAAAAACTAGAAACTGACTATTCAGCATTGCAAGTCTTGTTTTCTAGCTGACTGCCTTCATCTACTGTTGATAAAGGTACACAGAAATCATCCAGTACACTCCATGGATTGACTAAGCTACAAAAAGTGTGCACTATGGCACAAAAAGAATGTGTATTCTGGTAGCAAAACAGCAAACGTTAGCTTATTTTAAAAATTAGAAAGCATACAGTTCTTAAAGATGTAGCATAACTATAATCAGTACCAACTTTTTTCCTAACAGGGGTGCCTTTACATATATTTTGGAATACCAACAGATGAAAAGACAAAGATGATGAAATGTCAGTTGCGAGCAACAGAAAATTAGCCCACTAATGTATATGCACATCTAGTGCAAAGCCCATTGATATGAAAGTGAGATTTTAACGCTTGATGATTCTATGCCTAATCCATATATAAGGAAAAGCACATATGCAAACACTCAGATCAAGAGAGAAACATTAGAAGCTATAATTGTATTTATTTAAAAAAGTGATATCAAATACAACCATATATATTCGTGCCTATTTGGAGAGCATTTTCAAAGTATCAAACAGCACTGACATTTTCCAGTCAAAACAATGACAAAGCGTTTCAGTTTTTCTTTTTTAATCTTTTCAGTATTATATGCTTTATATACACAAAATAGACAAAAAACTGTATAGGAATCCAGAGCCAAAGACTGAAAGCAGAGTCTCAAGATGAAAAATCTATTACTGAAAGTGATTTCTAAAATACACAGCTATTAGGCAAGAGATGAAAAAAATTATTCCCTTACAAAATCCTAACTCTACACTGTTTTGTACACATAGGGTCTCATGTAGCAAAAAAATAAAATTTTATCAATGCTTGCATGCTTTAAAGACAGTATAAAGGTTTTTTCCTCCTGTTTTTGTGTAGTGGCATTTAAATATTACATCCCTTTCTGTTCAAACCTTTTCTAAGTTTGCCTTCCTCAATTTACACAGTGGCTGTACTGGTCAGAGAGGAAGAGGATTAAAAAAACCACAACCAATAAACCATTAAGTGTAGTAACAATTATTTGCTTTTCTTAACAAATAAGTTAAAGTAAAAACATTTTGATTGGGTAAAATCAGTTGAAAAGTCACATGTACTTCAACATTCTGAAGAACTGTAATTGGGGACGAAGGTGACTGGCAGGTTAAGTGCTAAAGCATTCCCTCCATGCCTGAACCACAAATAAGGCAAAATGTGTGTATGCAGGTTAAAAAAAGTGTATTGCAAAACAGCTCATGCTTTTAAGATGCAAACCCAGATACAACACAAAGAAGCTACTAATCTGAAGCTGAAGAACTGAATATTTGGACCAGGCCAGTTCAAATGTATTAATATGAAGTATTGTTCTTACTTAAACAACTGATTGTGTGTGGGGGGAATGGGTATATACGTATTACATATTAGACTTTTTTTTTAATTATTTGTGAGTAACTATGAAGATTTCCCAGGAGCAAAGTTCATTTTATGCAAGACAGTAATGGCTTGACAAGTGAGTAATATAATTTTACATCTAAGACCTTAAAAAAAAGTTTCCACTTCGATTTTTCTTTTCCTTGGATTCTTTCTTCAATTCCTTTAAAACTATGTGCTGGTAACATGAATTGTACAATAATACTTCTTTGTAAGTCTGAGTTCTAGAGGTCTCCAATCCTATTCCCCATGATATTTCTCAGTAAAAAGGCTTCCATTTGCATGTTTTCATCATTGTGTTTGAAACAATAACTAAATTCTAGAAAATTTCACAGGCGTTTTAGAACTGTAACACGTTCTTGTTCATTTTTAAAAGCCTAACCATAATTTTTTTAGTAAAGCAAAGCAGCTTGCAAATGACAATATTTGTCTGAGAAACAGAAATGGAATAGTTTACTAGACATGTGCAGAAGCTATTTTAAACATCCTACCATTTTATAAATTTGTAATAGAAGCAATAGTCCAACATTAAAACACATTGGAGATTTAACTTTGTATTGGTTATTTTTAAGTAGTCTGCAAAGTAACTAAGTATGAAAAAGAAGTGTACATTAGCTGAAAATTACATTTAGACTTGCTGAAGTTGTTTGAAGGGCAGAAGGAGCCCAAATATTGGAGACTAAGCCAGTATTGTATCAGATTAGTTTCAAGCCCAGAAAAATGTGAGCATTTAAATAGCTCGTATCTATACCAGCTGTGCCTAACAAGAATCGCATTCAAGCATGACTGCATTACAACACTTTTTCCTCCTGCCTTCATTACAAGAACATGAAAGCAGTTTACAGAATTATACTTACAGAACTAATTTGGGAAGATATTTAATGTAAGTATCACTCATTCTCCTTACCCCTTTGAGTTCTATAGGCAGAAAAACACAAATTGTATCACATTGACTGTTCACTGTAAGGAACACTAAAAATCTGTCTGAATGAAGTCTAAAATTCCTTCAAATATCATACTGTAATTAAAAAAAGTTTAAAAAATAAATTTCTGCTCCTTTACAATGGACTTCGGCCTAAAGCTACAACATGGGAAGAAAACCCTTCAGCTTGACAAGAATAGATAACACCAGGAATAGGCTCTAAATTAGTAAATGCCTTACAAGCATAGTTCAGCCACGTTGAGAACTGTTTATCACTGAAAGAATGCACACCAAAAAAATGAGATCACCTTTTTATTGACAGCTTCTTTGCAGGTCCACAGCTTTTGAACTTTAGATCTGGGTTATAAAATATGTACTGTCAGCAACTAGTATTAGTCTTTTCCTTTGGTGCAATTAACATACGTAGCTTAAATTGCTACCTCTTAACTGCTTGACTGGGCAGATACACCTATCAAATTCGTTTTGCTGGAGTGACAATGTTTCTACACAGAAAGGAATACAGTTAGCCCTGAATGATTGACACAGTTGTGCTTTTCAGGCACTGTTACTTGATATTCCTTACCCATTAGAACACTTGGGTGATAAAGTAACTTACAAAGTGACATGAAGGTTCAAATGCAAACCTCCATGCTCTAATGATTATAAAAACATGTAATTGTCACGGGTTACAGTTAATGCAATTCAAGGGGCTTAGATTTTTTTTTTTAATATAGGGCTGCTACACTATATAGCTATAGAAATAATACTTTATTATATTCTTATAATAGAGGATAAGAGGTCCAAGTTCCAAGTACTGGTATGAAATTGCCAGCCTATACCTATTTATAAAAATGAGAGTCGTATTTCAGAATCAGTTTATGGCACAACAAAAGAAGAAAAATTAAAGCTATGGATAATTTACAGACAAGCAAAGAAATAATTCAGTGCTTTAGAGATTCCTTTCCTGTTTTCAGTTCCATATAAATTTTAAACTGAAAGCAGAAATTTACATCCTGAAAAATATAGCATTTCAAAATGGCATATGCACATATGGACTTTTAAAGCTACTATTTAGCTGTATTAATTTGAGGCATTACAGATATTAATTATAATGTGTATGACAGGATTATTTAAAAAAGACAAAATTTTAAAAGTTTTTAAAAAGTACTGCTGTCTCATGTCAAAATCCATATTGTCTTACACATACCAGTGGTTCTGGTGACATTGGTGGAAATTCATCACACAGGTAAGGAAAACAGAATTTATCCCAATTATGTATAATATAATAATATCCTAAGCTATCAAGAAACCATTACTGTAAACAAATCTTTACTGAGAGGTAAGAGCCCTTTCATGTACAGTACTACTTGATGCTGAATGTGTATTTCCATCTAGCTACCATTCATTTCATACTAATTTTAATTAAATGTTACTAATTGTGCAATGATATAACTTCAGAATATTTTAATAAAGAAATTTGGGGTTATCTTCAAAAGATTCTTAGAATGCCTGTGCTAACTGTTAATGCATTAAGTGGACTACAGCTTACATACCCTATCTACGACATATTTCCATATAATTTATATGTAAACAGAATTTGTATTTCAAGCACCATTTAGGAAAATGAAACATCTCAATTGTTGCACTGAAGTTGAAAGTCAGGTTTGGTCACCCTGTTACACATTCATCCTGGATATCAAAGACAATGTCTTACAACCAATAGAATAAGCTCTTTCACATACTTTGCTCCTCAATTTTTCTCAGGATCAGAAACAGCGTAAAAATTGTAAGGTGCGTGAATAAAGGCCATTCCTGAAAAAGCTGCAACATTCTGACAGACACTCATAAAAAGCATTTCAGAAAGAACATCCACACAGACATAAATATTCATTCTTAAAGGAGCTACTTGCACAGGGGTCATTTCAGACTGCAGAAATGCAACTTATATGTGTGGCACTGACTTTATGGCACCTAAATCCCCTCCTCCTTTCTCCTAGACTCAGTTACAGCTCTTTCATACTGAAACTCCAGCATGAAGGGTTGAGCTGGAATAGGAAAAAAGACTCCAGAAGAGGTAGAAAAGAAAACCTGTTTAACCCAACTGATTATATGCTACTTTTATAATAAAGACAGTGGCATAACTAGGGAGAGCATAAGAAAACAAAAACAAATGAAAACCCACAGGCGGCAAGTTATCTGCCAAAAGACAACAGGGCAATGCAAAAAACCTACTTTAAACATGGATCTGAAAATTTTACAGTTGGAACTAAAAAGTAAAACCTACAGTTGGAACTAAAAAGTAAAGCCAGAAAGTGTTAGAAGGTCAGAAATCACCGAAAGATTCAGGAGTAACATCATCATCAACAATACACTGAAGATTTTCTCTTGAATTGCAAAGTATGAAGTTTCTGGATTCATGTTTCTCCTGCAGAATGGGCCATTTCAAAAGTGGACAGCAGGATCAAAAAGTTGACATTAAGTCATTGAGAATAAACAATCACAAAATAAGTTATTTAGGATAAACAGAATTTAATTCTTTTTCCCATTTTAAGTGATTTCTTATAAAGAACTTCGTAATTTATGAGCACAACTTATTACTTGTATCTATTTTTCCATTGGTACCAGTTGATGCTGGTACTCGGCACCTTTAGAATTCTTCAAAACGATTTAAACTTGCTTTTTAAATGAAAGTTAAGCTGCTACACATGTCTAACTTTGTTCATGTGAATAGTTTCAGTAATTTTAATACAGCTACTCTTGTGAACAGATGTTCTGTAGTAGGAGTGCTACAGTTTTCTAAATTAGTGCAATCTTTTTTGTATTTGCAGATTCCCTCTAACCTCTGACCTCCAGCCCCCCTTTCATTCCTGCTGCCAGAACTCTGAAATGAACCCTGCTTGTGCAACATCCACACAGTAAAATTATAATGGATACTTAGTGTTTTGACAGTAAGAGGGGGGGAAAAAAGTTACATCATTTCTCCTCTTCAGTATTCAAGTGGTTTCTAACAGATTCCAGAGACATATTCATGGCTGCTTGAAGCATGTCTTCTTCACTCATATCACCTCCTAAAGAGAATAAATGCATAGAAGTTGGATTAAATGCACAGAACTAGTTCTCAACTGTAGTTAAATGCTTTCTTTGTTCCTTTAGTCCACACCCACCTGTTTCCACCCCACCCCCAAAAAAAGTTTTTTGTTTTTTAAAAAATCACTGAACATTTTGCACTTAGCTTTCCATCCACAATAGTCAATTTGTAACAAGTAATACACATTAATTTTGGATCACCTCTACTTAATCCTGGTAAGGCCTACATACTTACGTTCTACCAAAAACTGGTTCCAGTAATTTTGTTAAATATTACTCCAAGTTTATTACATTGTCATACAACTTTAAAGGTCATTTAGAAAACAAATTGTTGGCAGAAATCACAAAGATTACAATTTGTAATGCTCCAGCCAAATAAAACAACAAAAAGCAAAGCCAGAACTCAAATGGTCTAACAGTAATGCTCTTCTCTTTGAAACAGGATATTGACATTCAAAGCAGAACAGGCTTTTCAAGAAAGTGATCCTTTGGTTCACCGCCAGGAAGAATAATGGCTGTGATACAGTCTGAATGGCTGCCAGAGCGAGGAAGTAGGAAGACAAGGAAAGTTAGGAAAGAGCACTACAGGTGAAAACAACATAAACATTTCAGTGTTGGAAATAAGTTTTAAAAAAACAGTACCTGGGTCAGCTTCTGGAGTGCTTGAGCTTAGAGCTGGCTTGTCATGTACATTCGGGGTCTGATCTTGCTGCTGTAGCTGTTGTTGCTGCCTGGAAGTGTTACAAATTTATAAGAGAATAAGATTAACATCAGTATGAGACCTGTATCAAGTCTGTTTCATTGTAAGGAAGGCCAGGAATGAGAAGTAGAAGCTGTTTGGTACAGTAACACCCTTGCACCTAAAATCTCTTCAATCGTTTCACCCTACTAACCTTCAGACACCTATCTTCCCAACATTATACTCCAAGCCACATTACTATTTTCCCAGAATTTGGATGTTCTGCATTCTTATCTTCTCATGCAAAGCCTAACTCCTCCAATCCATAGCATTTCTCCCTGGTCTTTATTTCCTCCATCACTAGGAAACAGAGGTAAGGAAAAGCTGCGACAATACACCAACTATGTATTAAGAAGATACTCCAGAACAGCAACATAAAATATCATCTAGAACACTTTCATGTGATGCACATTAGAGGCATCATTACCAGAAGCAGAGTCTCAGAGAAAGAATACTTTTCTTCAGGAAAATAATCACAGACATTTAAAAAATTTCATTTAAAACACTTCCACAACATATTCTATAAAACATATTCTATGTTTTCTTTCTTCACAAGACTGATATTGCATTAGTAACAGATCCCCTCTTATTTACGGCTTTCTTTTCTTCATAGGAACCACCTGGGAATAGCAAAATTCAGGTACTGTTAGGAAAACATGTTAGAGGTAAAAGTTAAGCTGGACCTTAGTCAGAAATCCAACCACACCACAAAAGCACTGAAAAATTACATGTACTTCCACATGCAGTTTTCTATCAACTACTTTACTTTTCAAAATAGGCTTGTCTTCTCCTTCGGAGTTCTTCTGAAGAAAGGGAGTCTGTCTGACTGGTGTGAGGTGACTGAGGAACATCCCGTGGTAATGAGTCTGAGAACTCACTTCGACGACTACCTAAAACCAGAATACGCCATATGCTACTAATTACAGTAAAATGAAGTAAGTAAATTAAATATAGCTTAAGAAAATGTCTTCAAACTTGAGAGGAAGAAAGAGACTTGTTGGAGAAATAAGCACTAGGCTAACTTCACTTGATACTATCTCTCCTCCTCACCTTAGGACTGTTTGCCTTCTCTCCTGCCACCCGTTGCCAATTTGTTCTTGCCTCCTAATTCTCAATGCTAACATGAAAGTTGCAACTTTCCAAGAAACAGAAAGGAGATGGCTACAGAAAATTCCAGATTGTCCTTCCATGCCTCAAAGCCAGTCTTCCCAGAAAGCTTGATGCACGCTGAAGAAAGTGGCTAACAAACTAATTTCAGTAGCTACCTAAAGCTTAAGCGACATGAACATTGTAAGAGAAATTTAGATGACCACTGCACCTTGCATGCTGAGTTGAATGGCTCTGCGAAGATCGGCTTCTTCATCTTCCATATCAATTTCCTGCCTACTTAGAGCCAGGGCTCTCTGAAAATTCTCTTCATCTTCATCTAATACGCCTGTTCCGTCAAACGGATGGTTAACTTCTATTGCTTGGTCCACATCACTTCTGGGTAGCCTATGAAATTGATAAATTTATGGCAGAATTCAGACAGAAATCATCAACTTTTACTGTGAGATTTAAAGTATATATTTTCTGCTGATTTAACTCTACTTTAACTTCGGACAAAACACATTTCCAATGAGAAAATGTTATATAAACAAATATTTTAATTTCTACATGAAAAAGCACAAAAGAGGTGCAAGCAGAGCTTGCAGCTGTAAAAATTAAAATACTGCAATTCTAAACCCATGCACATGTTGACAACAATTTGTTTGACAGGAAAAACTTCAAAAACAATACGGCTACAAAAAGCAGTAATACACATTATTCAAACCTACTGCTATTTAAAGTTACACCAGCAGAAAACAGTGCATGTGGTGTCCTCCTCATGAAGTTTTGATGACCACACTAGAGCAACAGATCCTCTGTAAACTATACACACTTTCCATGTCACTGCCAAGTAGCTTGTTTTTATTCCATCATTTTACAACACCAGTTTACCTTTACAAAGTGGAAGAAATAATAACGAATTAATTCCTCTGAAAACTTTAATCCTTTTTATCGGTATGCAATTTGTTCACTATGAAAATGTGATAAAATTATTGCAGTAGTAGTACTTTATATGCTTTCAAGGATGTTTTGTATTAGCAGTATGCATCACAACAGAGCAGCACCACAACATTTACAATTAAGTTATTCCAAAAGGGAATGTTGTATGATTTACATGATGTGGAATTCAGATATGGGGTTTTCGTTCTTTTCTCCTTATGACAGAATGCACAAGCCAGTCTTAATTATAGATTGATTACTATTAACCATAGTTTGGTAAGATTTTCTAACCCATTTTACTCTAATTGAAAAAATATAGTAATCATGAAGTTTGAAATCTGCGCGATACACCACTTATGCACATGGCAAGATTTAATCCTTATTAAGGTAGTTTTTGCTGACTTAAAAAGTACATCATTTGTATTCTACCAACTTGCTTTTACTGGGTGCAACAGTAGTAAGCATATTGCACTACAGGTACTTCTAATTACATCCTAAAGGGGTTGTCTCCATGTAGGCATTTATCACAGAAACCAATCATATTGAACATTACTAAAATAAAATCTCTATTTACCTTACCTCTGATCTCTCAACTGTGCTGTCTCTTCTCCAATTAATTTTGGTCGCTGCATCTGCTGTACCCGAATCATCTGCAATAGTTGATCAGCCTCACAGTCTGGCAGGTCACCTTTTACTACAAATATGGAATAACCTGAGGAAAATAAATCATAAGTCTACAGCATTAAGGTGCATGCATAAACACTCTAAAACACACACTATATGGAACACAACGATGTGCAATTTATTACAATGTAAGGCTCTACCTTTCATTATAAGGACTTGGGTTATTTCACTATTTCAATCATAAAACTAAGGGTAGTTAACTGAATACATAAGTTCTAATAAATAATGATTATTACCTACTTTTAATCAATGAGATTTAACATCTGCAAGTTACTATTACCTTCCTGTTGTAATTGAGCCAAGAAAAGTGCAAGATATGTATCTGATATTAGTTCTGGACCCATCAAGAGAGAGTTCAAGTTAAACCACTGTAATTAAGAAAAAAAAGGTTTGAGAGAACAAATTAGCATAAAGATTACTCGGTAATCCATTTCTGTACATTGTGGTAATTTTCTATGATGGAATATCCGAATAAATCTAGTAAAATAAATTATCAAATTAAAAGTCTTTTGAAGCACAACACGTATACTGGTAAAGGTTACCCTTCAAATATGCTTCAGCTAACCGGAGATCTGAAGTGGCAAAATTACTGCCTGCTGTCTCCCATTACTGAACACTGGTACCAGGCAAACAGATTAAAACAAATAAAATATAATGGTAGAAGAATTACTTCAGACATCATTCTAAAATTCTGCTTAATCCCAGTTTTAAATCTGTTAAGAGACTAATGAAGGAAGAAACCCTACATAAGTCAATGCCTTATCTTAAGAAATTAATAGATAAACGGAAATTGAATTCTTTCCACTTTCATTAAACATGCTGCCTTTAATAGCTGATGATGCTGAAAAACTACTGTTTACTTTTCTCTGAGATAATTTTTAAATCTAAAAATTAAGAAAAATGAGCTCAAATTTAATATGCTGCTAGTACAGTGTAATATTACAATAGGGGACACTTGAGATAAATAAACACTGATCATTTCTAGTTCCCTGAAGAAGATAACTAGTTATTTATAATACTTCTTCTAGAGAGAAAATATATTCAACATGGACAACAAAATATTCTACCTTCAAAATCCCATATACATTGCAATCAATCTGAAGAATGTTTTTATACTATACTTGTTCAATATTATCCGATTTTAACCAGGAAGCACCATTTCAGATAGCAGAAGGACAATTCTATCTACATTCTCACTAAAATCCATTTATCTACTCAAACTTCCACATATGCAATCATACACTTGCAGTTAGGCCCATACTAGAATTCACCTGGAATACAGGTAAGTGACTATCTACCATTCTGTCATTCAGTCACTTAAATTGTCAAAAATACCTTTGCCACTAGGAAAGGGTAAGACAACCAACAGCGTAAGAGGTAGGGAGTAAAACGTTATTTAAACAAATACAATGGACAGATTACAGTCAAACTTTTAAAGGGGAATATGGGGGAAGAAGGTTTGGCAAACTAATTTTGCTTTAACTGTGACAGAAGAGAAGCAGGTGAAATCTAAGTCAACCTATTTTGTCTATCTTTTCTCATTACCCTCTAAGTAACAGACATCTAGTATTGTCTTCATGTGGCTACAAGCCACATGCACAAGCAATAAACATCCCCTCTCCAACTTAGAACATTTTGGGCTAGAATGCTCTCTCACAAAATTCCACCTAACATAGTTGTATACATAAAGGAACATTCCTATACTTTTAAGAGACCATTCAGCCTTTTCGATATCAAATATACAAAAATTACCTGTAAACATTATCCATACTTTTAAACTAAAGCAGAACAGCAGAGTTTAGTCTGTTTAAACACAGGTAAATTTTTAGGTGTTTTAATCTGGATGACAACATAGGTAGCTACCACTTGCAAAATGAACCCAATAGGTAAAGAGACTCCTGTCCATTGCTGTAGAATCTAAAAGCTTATTTAATGAACTTTTTCTATAACAAAAATAAACCTGAAAAAAACAAATGCCAAAACAGCTTATCTTGTATAAAAGCTTATGCAGTATGATCCAGAACAATGATTGACTACTGAAATGAACATTGCATTGGTGTTACAAGGGAGACAGATGTGACTTGAGTTATTATATAGGTACCATATACTTATATGGCCATCCCTTACCTTTAATAACTATTTCCTGCTTGTAATACAATTGTTTCAGAAAGTTTTCTAAAATAGTGCAAAGTTGTGATTCTATTTTCCCAACCTTATCTTTATGGATAGTCTTAAATACTAGCAATCATGAATATTAATACATTTGAAATTTGAGCTTTTTCTTATACCTACTGTCCATTTAAATGACCAAAATTATTTTTACAATAGCAATAATTCAGTGCATTAAAAGAAGTTTGCATTCTATAGGCATCCTAATCCTTCTCCAGGATTCCCCCCTCCCCACCTGTACATTTTTTCTGCTATTTTTCATGCAGAAAAGAAAGAAAAAAGCTTCAGATGTCACACAGATTCTACCAGAGCTGCAGCTCCCTACAGGACAGGTTCACTGGGGAATTGATCCCAGGCTAACATTCATAAAAAGCTGCCTGGTTTTTGGGGGATACTATTAAAGGAAATTGCAGCAAAAGCTTGCAAAAGGCCAACACACGGTCTACTCACAACCACTTTTCCACCCCCATTCTGAAGTTAAATTTTAAATAAAAAAAAAAAGACAATGTCACCTGTTTTCCTAACTTTCGAACTGTAAACCAGTGTTCCTTATAATTACAAATAAATGATTTTTCATTTCTGCAAAAAGAAAAACAAAAGGTATAGATAAAATTCAATACTCTAATACTGGAATGCATGTTAATGTTGATGTTCTTTGCTACCACTAATTTAAGCTTAAACAATAACATTTCAGTAATACAATTGTTGATGTTATAGAGTACTCATACTGCTTTTATAACATATAGGAAGTTGTCAACATTACTGAGATCTCCATAAACCTGTAATGCCACAGATACTGAGGTATCATCAAGGCACAGTGGACAGATGTTCATATACACCCCCAAAACAAAAAAATTAAAGACAGAGGGGATAATAAAAACATCAGAATGGAACAGAGCTTGAAACAGTAATTTTAAAGATCTAAATCATAGATTAAGATTATTATTTTTCTGTAAAATCAAAGCAGGGATGAAAAGAAAAAAAAAAAAAAGTCTTACATGGGGTCGATCCCAAGCCTCTGATACTCTGGGCTGTTGAAGAGGATTAGTTCTAAACCCCAAACTTTCAAGGCATTGCTTATAACCTGTCAAAAAATAGCACTTTTCATGAGTCAAACCAGTCAAATCTAAATTTAAGCAATGCAACCACCTTCGCTGCTATAAACAATTATACTGTTTTCATAAAACATAGGTTTCAAAACATTGCTAGGAAACCTAAGAATCACATTATTCAAAATGCAACTGTCATGAATCTACATGCAAACATAATACATCTAAGAGGAAGTAACAAAACTAGGACTTAACTGAGATGTGTTAATAAGCTTACTCCCCCAAAGCCGTAACTTCACCTCTCACAGGTACTTTGTAAATTGTCATCTCTCTGCTCCCAATGTACTACTCTGCCCTCTCCCCTCCCCAACATAATGTCATCCTTCCCCCACAGTAACCACTGGAAATATTGCACCACTGGATTGTCACAGGGTCTGTCAAGTACATTAGCACAAACTCTTTTACAATAGCTGTTTAAAACTATGTGAAATAAAGCTGTAAGAAATTTTAAATCAACACTTCATCTTCCTTTCAGCAAGCCAGCTATGTAGTGAGTAAAGCAATGACAGGACAAAAAAAGTAGAATATGAGGAAGCATTTTTTTTCCAGCTTCAATACTGAAGCACTACAATCAAGAATACAAGAAATGCCAAACTGTTAATGATTTTTCACTGAATAGAAAAACAGCCCTGTCCTGCCATAAGGAAGAGAGGCTCTCAAGGGATTCTGGAACATTGACAAGTGCCTCTGAAAGCTCAGGGAACAGCCAAAGGTGCAAAGCATTGCCTCCAGCTTTAGCCTAGGCACAAGCCCCAATTTGGTGCTCAATACCTTTTTTTGTTGTTCTGGTTTAAGTATTTCTTATTACTCACTTTTCCATTATGGTCCTTAAAAAAAAACAACACACAACAAAAACCCCCCAGCTCTAAAGTGTCTGGAGTGTGTTATAAAAACTGGAATGCAGATATTGCAGTTTTTCCATTCTGCAGATCACTGTAATAACCCTGTAACCACTGCCAAGGGCTTTACAGTCTACAATTTGAGAAAACAATCTCAAGTCTGCTTTCTCACCTGTAGTCTACAGGAGCCAAGGTCTATACTTGAAGTGCCCATTAGAAGCTACTTAGAAATCAAGCTTATTGCCAGCAGGTGTCATTTCACAGTTCAGAAGTCCATGCTTCTACCATGTGTTTAAGGGCCCATGAACTGAAGAATTGCAAGTCACTGTTCTTAATGGAAAACACTCTGAAGATTTAGAAGTCCAGCACTTAATTCCATTAAGCCTATAAACTGGAAACTAAATGAAAAAGCTCGATGCCATTTAAATTGTATGAGAGTACATATATTGCATAAATAAGAAATTATGTCAGCTGTGCTTACTTGAATTGAGAAGAATCCACTATCATCCATATTTACAGAAGGCTGCTGCTCAGTGTGAGGTTTGGAGAGAGAAAAGGGAAAAAAGGTGTAAGCATAAAAGATCAGAATTAATTCCATTTTGAATATAAATATAACTGCATATACTTAACAGAACAACTAAGTATGTCCTAGTCTATAAGGCTGATTACAATGTCAAAAATAAGCTTATTAATTAAAAACTCAAACCTTCAAATTAGAAATGCTCAGTGCTTAAAGGACAGACAAGCACGGGAACTTCTGTTCCTATCTCTGCCATTGGCTTACAAAAACAAAAGGTAAATCACTGATCCTTCTCCTTGCCATGCCTGACCTGCCTACCTGTAAGATGAAGATAATGTAGCTTTTTGTAGAATTACTGTAACACTGTAATAGTAATATTTGAAAATGCTAAACTTAAGATGCATGAATAAAAAGGCCTATAAATTTAAGAACTTATAGCACTAGGAAATTAACCTTCTCTAGCTATGCAAGAATAGCAGGCCTGTGCTACGCAGTATTAGATTTCAGGCAAATATCAAGCAATCTCAAATTAAGAAGATTTTACCTGTAAAAACGTTCTATATTCTTCACTAGACACTCCTCCTTCTGCCATTCTCATTCTTTCTTCCTCATCCAACTGCTGTGCAATAGAGGATAACTCAACAGGACTAAAATATTCCCCTTGTAGCAAATTATTCAGACAGTGCTGAGCACACAATGAGCCTTCTTGCTAACATTGGAAGAGGAAAAAAAAGACAACAACAAATATCACATTAATGTTTTACCCTATAAAATGACTCAACCATTTCATTCTGGCAAACTTCCTGCCCTACCCACTCACCCAGAATGACATAGTCTTCAGATGTGTTACACTGCAACCTACGGAATACAACCCTCTCATCAGTTTGATGGGGGAAAAAACCCAACACACATACTACTTTATTTACTCAAAGGAAATAAATTCCGTGTAAAAATATTATTTTGAAAACACTGTAAAAATTGCCAGTGGCCTGACCAAATCAGACAAGGACGTTGCAACCATAAGGACAATGGATTCTGTTCTCTTCCAAATCATGACCACATGCAAATGAAATGGTTTGGATCTCTACTTCCCAGTAACAAATGTCTTCTGCAACAGATACTCTCATTCTTTTTTAACTTTTCTTTCCTGCCAGGTATGGATATTGGCAATCTGCTCTCCACATGTGGCTAAAGAAAAGCAGACAATTAGGACTTTGGAGAGATTTAAAAGTATACATCTACAGAATTTATTTCGTTCATTTCAGGTTATGCACCAAGCTCAGGTTATAACCAATCTGTTTATTGCTGAGAAAGTGATTAGAAGCTGGAGGAGCAGTAAAACTTATTTTCCACATGCAATTTATGTATAGGAACTAGGTAAAAGAAGCTAATACTGCTGGTTCTAAAATCTTGATGACAATGATGATGTGACAAGGAAAAAAAATTAAACTCAGCATATTAAATAATTAGAATATTTTTGTTGATAAACCATTTAAATGGAAAATGTTTTATATACTTTGTTACATATCCAGCACATTAGAGAACTGAGGTGTAATATAGACTGTCAGCCCAAATTAAAAATCACTAAATTAGAAGTCAGTCACGATTTTGTAGCACAAATTAAAAAAATCTAATTTGAATGCATGTCAGACTCCATAATTTTCCTAAGTGCAGATAAAATACCGCCTTGTTAAAAAAAAAGTATGCACAAAATAACCAGTTAGTTTCCCATGAAAAAACAATCTTTCTTTACAAATAACTAAATCACAACTGAAAGATTAACACATTTTAAAGTCCTGCTTTTCCCTTTTGTTTTAATCAGTCCTCATTTTTATTTACATTAAGAACTCTAATGTGCATGCACTCCATTAAAAACAAAACTAAAACCCCTCAATGAAAACCCATGAACATCCCTCCCTCCCACCAAACCCACAGAAACTAAGAATACAAGAGTATGCCTTGGAGTACTGTTCTTTAAACTTCCATGAAAGCCTCATATAAACCATGTGCACAAGTCTCCCACCATCTCCCTTAGAGCAGGAGCCTCAAAAACTCCCTCTACCCCAGATGACAGAACCTTCCTGGGTCTTCATCACTCAATTGAGCAATGAGTTATTAAAGCTGTACTGGCTGTACTGGAATTCAGTAACCTTCGCCAGCTCATGTCCCTCCCACAACAAGAAAGTCAAGACTAAACACCAGCTCCTGTTGCTTTGGGACCACATTTCTGCTAGTGGTCATATGATAAAACAATAACAAAGAACCTGCTCAAGAATCACAGGTTTCTCCACCAGTATTATACAAAAATGATTTAGAAACAGAAATATTAAAATACCTTTGAAAATGAGCTGTATGACAGCCTTAAATCTTAATTTCACTAAAAGGACCTTTCTGCATTTATACAGTTTTATCTTTTCATATGCACAATTTGTACATATTAAGTGCAAAATGAAGAAAGCTAACCTTACATTTCTTAAGAGACGTTAACTTTTTTCTGTGTGCAGACAATGCCACATCCTTCCATAATCTAAAATCCCCTCATTGAAATCTATCCTGATATCAACTGCCTCCCTGCTTTCAATGTTTTCAACCATTTGCATCTTATCAAAGAAGGGGCCAACTTATGCCCTATCCTTAAGCCCTACTTTCTGCAACTGTCATTCCCTTGTTAAAAATGCCACATCACTTAGGTCTTTGCTTTGTTATTTTCCTTTATAAATACTGTGTTTTTCATTCCTTTTTATTGCAATATCTGAGGTGTGCAGATTAGAGTGGGGCATATGCATGTACATGCAGCTCTCTAAATATTTTGACCGGAACTAACAGTAATAGTGCACTGGGGATGGGGATATCGCTTAAGAAAAAGAGCCAGATGTTAAATTAAATTTTCCCTACAATAATTTGATAACAAAATAAAAATATTTGATACTGCAATTTAAAACAGACATTCAGGTACAGCTTTGTAACTGTGTAACTAACTTACCAGTGAACAGTTATGTTTCACACATCAGACACTCAAGAGCATAGCCCCCCTTCCCAAACCTGTAGCAACTACCAATCACAATTAGCTTATAACTGAATATATCACATTGTCCCTTCAATTTCAGCAGAGTTTTGTTACCAAACTACAACACAACTTAGTCATAAAAAAGTTATCATTTCACTATGTGATAGGCTAACACAGGTAAGAGAAAGGTACACTTGTTTTGAACTCATTTTCAAATCGAGACTGGCACTCAAGGTCACTGTAGCAGAGACCACAATGGCTGATATCTAACACTCATCCTCTGAACAGCAGCTGTTTAACACCACAATGCTTGCCAAGTTTTGCTACCCAAACCTAGCCTGAAAGAACACGCCTCAGGTCCTCTGGATTTCAGAACGTTTTGTTTGGCTTTTTTTTTCCAAAGGAAAGTTATACTGTTATCTTGATTTATTTGCTAAGTAAACCAACCATTATGCATGCAAACAGCATCTAAAAACTTGTTAACAAAAGACATTGGCAAAGTATGCAAAAAGAGACAATTACATTTAATAGCATAAAAGCATAAACAGCTCATATTTGGGAACCTGAATAAATCACAGCAATTCATAAAAGCATTTGTCCTCCAAAACAGGAAACACTGTTCAGCGCACAGGACATGAATTAGGATTTTCTTAACAGCTCTCCCTTTCCCTGCTCGTTACACAACCCCAGCCAAGCCAGGCTAGATGAAGAGCTGCGTTTGAGATAGAGCTACAGCCCTACCTGCCGCTGCTCATCTTCACGCTCATTTCTCAGCCGCGCGAGGTCTCTCTCAAGAACTCCAAAAAAAAGGAAGCAGTTGTAGCCTGTAGCTTCCGACACTCGACGTCCGTTTCTAAAGGCCCAGGAAGAGCAGTCGCCGTGCGAGCGCGGACGCTGAGGCTCAGCCCCGACCCTCTTTGATCTCAGTAACTACACTTCCTCTCCCCGCAGAGCCGGCAGGCCTCGCAGAGCCGAGCTGGGCCGCGCCAGAGGGCCCCATCCGAGCCGCCGCCTCACCCGGCCGCTGTAAGGATACCAGAGAGAGGCAGGGCACAGGTCGAGTACCCCACGGGTACCGGGGTCTGCCCCGGGGCCAGTGCAGGGACGGGGGAGACCCGGCCACCGGCCCGAACAGCTCCTCAGAGAAAGCACTCCTGGTCCAGATGGCCAACCGACAGCGCAACCCCCGCCCCCTCTCCCCTCGCCAGT